>NW_025799869.1:891130-907870 GCF_021613505.1 Equus quagga
GTGTGTGTGAGCCCCGTCGTCAGAGCACCCCCGGTGTGTGTGTGAGCTCCGTCGTCAGAGCACCCCACGTGTGTGTGTGAGGCCCGTCGTCAGAGCACCCCAGGTGAGTTCATGAGCCCCGTCATCAGAGCACCCCAGGTGAGTTCATGAGCCCCGTCGTCAGAGCACCCCAGGTGAGTTCATGTGCCCCGTCATCAGAGCACCCCAGGTGAGTTCATGAGCCCCGTCGTCAGAGCACCCCAGGTGAGTGAACGAGCCCTACCAGTGGATCAGAAGGGGCTGCTTACTGAAGGTCCATGATGTCCTGCGAGAGTGGTGAAAATGTCCTGAAATTAGATAGTGGTGATGGTTGCTCATTATACATATACTAAAAGCCACTGAATTATACACTTGAAAATAATGAACTTTATGTTACATATACTTTACCTCAATTTTTCATGAAGGGCAGGAGCAGCCTAGCTCCTGTGAACTCTCACACTGACCTTGCAGGAATCCAAGTTGCTCATGGCCAGGCCAGCCCAGACAGCAAGCTGGCACTGTGGGCCACTACCCAGAGGATGCAGGAGGCAGCTCTGTGAAGTGAGGCAAACTGTCCGGGAGGAAATGCAAATACAGCAAGGCCAGAGAGCCTCTCAGGCAGCTGGACGGGGTAGGAGGGGTCAGCAGTAACTCACGGCTTTTAACACATATACAGACAGATAAATAGAAGTAGACACTGCTGTGGGTGGAGACTCATTTGCCTCCCAGCTCTGCCTGCTGAGAGGCCTAGGAGCTTGACCCCCCAGTAGCAATGTGCATGCCCGGCACCCAGATCTGGGTTCTAAACACCATTCTCCAATACGAGGAACCAGGACTCCTCAGAGAAACGGTTGGTTCCAGGACCAGGCAGGGAGAGGACAAGATGAGCCTGGAGCATCTTGTGGTTCCAGAAAGTAAGAAACGACTCAAAAAGTGATGGGGACGTGTCAAAGGGATATAGGAGCCAACTTGCAGGAAGAAATCATAGAAATGCGGGACCACTGTATGAGGGCTCCATTGTTGCATAACAAATCCCTGGGAAACTTTGCAGCTCAAACGACAGACATTTGTTATCTCACAGATGCTGTGGGTCAGGAATCTGGGTGTAGGTTAGCTGGGTCCCTTGGCTCAAGGTCACCTGCAGGGCCGCAGTCATGTGTCAGCTTGCCTTGGGGAGCATCTCCTTCTGAGCTCATCTCATGGCTGCTGGCAGGTCCTCAACAGCTTTCCCTTGGGACCTCAGTCCTTGTTAACATGGGATTTTCCATAGGGCAGCTCAGCACACAAGCCTGGCTTCCCTCGGAGTGGGCAAGCCCAGAAAGAGGGAGCGTGTGCCCCGGACAGAAGCCACAGTCGTTATAAGACCTAACATTGTTATCAATGTCACCTCACTCGGGCGGGACTCCAGCCCACACTCCATCCCTTCCTCAGAGGGTTCTTTCCTGTTCTATGTTGCAGATTTGAAAGGAAACCGAAGCTGAGCATTTAACAGCGCGAGCTTTATTCAATGGCCAAAGAATGGAGAAGTGGGAACAAAGTTCACAGATCAACTCAGCTCTTGGGGCCGTCAGGCAGCCATTATAAAGGGTCAAAGCGATGAAGGGAAGGAATACTCATAGCAACACCGGGAACTGGGCAGGCTTTCCTGGGAAATGGGGTTGCCGCCCACCTTTGGTCCTTATGTGGTTTGTCTCTGGTCATTGTCACGGCAGGTGTAAACTGCCACGGCACCTGTGGGTGCGTTATGGAGCACGGTAGTGTATTACAGTGAGCGTATCACGAGCTGCGGGGTCTATGTCAGGTCAAGTCCACGGCCATCTTGCCTTCAACTGGTTTTAACTGGTCCTGACCACAGGTTGGTTTCCTATAAGGTAAAGGTAATGTGTTAGGCTTGCTCTGAGCAGCCTGTGGCTAATATCTTATGGGGCGGGGGGCTGGGCTAACAACATCACAGTCTTTGTGTTTCTCTCTGCCCAGAACAGCCTTTCACCCACTCCTGTGACTTGCTTCCTTTCAGGTCAGTTCAAGGGGCACCCTCTCTGATCCTTTCTCTAAAGTAGGACCTCCCCCCCGCAATTATTTTGTATCTCAGCACCCGTTAACTTCACTCATAACAAGTCTCACCGTTTTCAGTTATTTTGTTTATAAGAATATAGTGAGGACATAACATAGTCATATATAATATAATATAATATAGTATAATATAGTATAATATATAATTAATAGAATAGAATAGAATAATTAATAGAATAGAGCAGAATATGGACTTAGGGGACAGGGACCATGTCTTCGTTGTCCTAGCATGGTGCTGGGCACGTGGGCCTCAGTGGCGATCTGGGTGAGTGGGTACATTTGACTTTTGAAGCATCCTTGTGCACAGTGTGGTCTAACCATCCTCAGTAGCCTGAGGGCTGGCGGGGTCTCAGAACCAACTCGGAACCCGAGATGCCCCTGCACATGTGGGTCACCACGACAGCACAGGGCTGCGGGGGTCACTTGGGAAGGTCCAGCCATCCCTAAACCCTTTAAATCAGCAGGCACAGTTCTTCACGCCCCCGGGCAAGTCCAGAAGTAGCCGAGGTTGAGGACCACTGCGGCTGTAGAGAAAACTCAAGCTTCTTGAGGACTCTTCCCAAATGAGATTCTTTTTTTTATCCCTTCGATTTGTTACTATTTGTTAGCACATATTTGTTAACACCTTGTGACTGGAAGGGGACATATGTGTTTGACTCGACCTGAATTTGCTTCTAAATCACTTCAGGAAGAATGCAGGCTCTGATCGCAACCACAGGCTGTATACTCTTGTCTAGACCAGGGGTTCTCGACCCCCAGCCCCTTGCTGGACTCCCCGGGGGAGCTGTGGAAAGTTCCAGCAATGTCCCCACCCCCTGAGGTCCTGCTGTGATCTGTCTGGGGTTGCAGATGCCCCAGAGGGTGGTGACTAAGGTGAGCCAGGGCCAGAACACCGCCTGGACCCTGGCTGCCAGCCAGCCTCGCTCCCAGGGGAAGAGCAGCTCTGGAGGGCGCCTTGAGGGCAGTCATCCTGGCACAGGCCAGTGTCCCTCAGAGCACCCCTCACCCCTGTGTGGAGAGGCTACGCTTCTACCCAAGGTTCACCTTTTTAATTAGTTAAGCTGCTATATTATAGAAAACAAACAGTGACCCTTAAGTAGATAAGTGGCAAAATTGAAACAATTAAATGATTTTCCCCAGGACAGCAATCAGCAAAGCCATTCTAACTACAGGAGATGGAACAATACAGAAAAATGGGATGCGCAGGTGGCCCGTGGGAGCGATAGTAACGTGGGAATGTTTCACAATGTGAGTATGACAGATAAGGCTTTGAAGTTATCACTAAACAGATACGGATTTAAGTATATTATATAAGGTTTAAAAGATAATCGTAAAAGGACTAAAAGCTTCTCAATGATCAGAAACCCCATAATGTTGCCAAGACTGTATCGGCACAGGAGTCCAGATGCTGTTAGCCGAGTGTCGATTCTTGGCATCTCTCTGGGGGCAACATGGTACTATCTAAAGCAGTTTTATATAAATACACCACTTCCTGGAATTTATCCAACACATCTACTTACACAGTCTTTGGGGGGAAATGCTCAAGGCAGGTGGACATCCCAGGTACGTATGCAGAGGGCCTCCCCCAGGCCATCTCTGCGCCCGCAGTGGCTCCATGTGTTTCCTTCCCTGTAACACGCGCTGGATGGCTCTTCGTTACAGCACAATTACTCAGTCAAGTTGCTTTGCCGTTGTCTAGCTGTGTGACCTTGGAAAATCGTTGAGTTTCTCTTCGTCTCAGTTTTCTCACTGGCAAATTGAAGATCACTCTATTTCCTGTTCAAGACTGCTCCAGTTACCAAGACTGGGTAACAAGTTACCCAAAAATATAGTGGCGTGGAACCACCATTTATGATGCTCATGGACTTGGTGGGTGGGCATTCAGACAGGGCACAGAGAGGATGGCTTGTTTCTGCTCTCCCATCTCCGGGACCTCAATGGAAAGACCCTGAGCCTGGGGCCTGGGACCACTTGAGGCCTCACTCATGCCTGTGTCCGGTGATGGATGCCAGCTGCTGGCTGGGGCCTCAGTTCTTTTCTGTGTTGTCTCCGCGTGTCAGCTAGCTGGGGCCCCTCACAGCACGATGGCCAAGTGCTGAGGGCATGCATCGGGGAGTGACAGAAAGCCAGGAGGAAGCCCTGTTGCTTTTTCCACTCTCGCTTCAGAAGTCACTCAGTGTCTCTTCTACTACCTTCTGTTGGTAGGGCCGTGACACAGTCAGCCCCGGCTGAAGGGGTGCCGCAGGAATCTGCTAGGGCTACTGTCACAAAGCACCCCAGATGGGCGGCTTAAACAAACACATGTGTATTGTCTCACAGTTCTGGAGGCCAGGAGTCCAAGGTCAAGGTGTGGGCAGGGTTGGTTCCTTTGGAGCCCTCTCCTTGGTGTGGAGGTGGCCATCTCCTCCCTGTGTGCTCACATGGTCCTTGCTCTCTGTGTGTCTGCATCCTCATCTTCTCTTAAGGACGCCGGTGAGATTGCATCAGGTCCACCCTGACCACCTCATTTAAACTCAACAACTTTGAAGACCCCATCTGCAAAGACAGTCACACTCTGAGGTCCTGGGGTCAGGACGTCCACATAGGAACTTGGAGGGACACCATTCAGCCCCTAACAGAAGGGGACGCAGGCCACACTTCTTGAGAGAAGGTGAGCGTCACACCACGAGAAGAGCTGGCGGGACGGGTCATACGCACAGTGTGGCCGTCTTTGGAAAATAGAACCGGCCAACGGGCCTTGTATCAAGGCCATCTTGATACAATCTAATGACATAGCTGAAGGTGATTAATAATGACACCTGGTGTAGTTTATGGGGTGGTAACTTACTGGCCTCGGGGAACAGGCCCTCTGGTGGAAGGCCCACACACAGGCATGTTGTCACCCTTGGATGATCTTAGCACCCACTGTGTGTGAAGGTGCAACGGCTGGATGGTGCACACCAATATAAGTGTCCCTCTTAATGGACCCTTGAAAACAACTCCTGACTCTAATCAGGGTTTTTGCTCCCACCTCTCCGGACAAAGGTTCAATCTGAACTTTAAAATACACTCCTGAAAAGGGAGTCCTGGATGTTGTAGCCAGGACTGCCAGCACGTCCCTTCACGTCCCCCACTCCCACAGGAAGAGCACGCCTGTGACCCCATCCTCCAGCATCTGTGTCTCCCCAGGGGCTCTGTCTGACCATTAGGCCACTTGCCTGACTGCTCAGCGGGCCAGGATGTCTGTGAATTAACGCCCCAGTCTCACCCAGCGGCTCCACTGGTGCCCATGGGAGCTGCACACACACACCCCAATGACCTCACCCCACGTTCTAGGCTGGCCCCCGGGGGTTCCCAGGAGGGTTAGGCTCAGTTACCACGGTGACACCTAGCTTTCTTGCTGCCTTCCCTGTCCCATCTCATTTCCTGCGCTCCCCACCCCCCCACCCCAGCCCTGGAAGAACGTCCTAATCTGCTGCCTGCACCGGAGTGTTCCAGAAGGTCCGTTCTGGGGGGATGCAGACGGAGTCAGGAGCGTTGGGTGCCTCTGTGTAGAGAATGCAGAAACACAGCCAAGAACAACCACTTTGAGGTTTCACGGTCTTTTGTGTCACCTCTCATGCGACCATGAGCCAACGGCTGCCTGGCGGAGTCAGCCAGGCCCAGTGAGTACGCCATCTGCCCGCAGCTGCACCGCCCGCCCGCCCCGCAGCCCAGGACCCAGTCGGCCTCCCGCAGCCTGGGCGGCTTGGGGGGGATGGTGAGGGATGAAAGGCCACTGGGCTTGGACACCTGGTTGACACACTGGGAAGGGGCCTCCGTGGTGACTGTGGGCCACCTTCCCAACAGAGCTGCCCGACTGCTCAGTGGAACAGAAGCAAAGGGCGTGGCATTTGCATGTGAAAAGCCGCGGCCAGGCATGTGGTTTTCCTGTGAAGACAGGGTAATTGCTGCCTCTGGTGACTGGCCAGTAAGGACGGGAGGGGCCGCAGGGGAAGCCGGTGTCCCTCCTGGGAGGAGGTGAGAAGGGGGCGTGGGTGGGCCTGGGAGGGCCCCTCCTGGACCGCTGCTCTCTGACGCTGGCTCCCAGCCCTTGGCTCCCAGGGGGCGTGTCACCCTCCAGCCTGGGGCTCATGGCCCGCGGCCCCGGGGGCCACTCTGGAGGCAGCCCCTCCTTGGGACTGCTGAGGGATTCAGGCTGCACTGGCCTCTGGTGGGTCATAACCGCGGGGCCCACTTCCCCACGCCCTGGCTCTCCCTGGGCCCAGGAGGGGAGGGCCTGCTCCGCTGGAGTGAGGGGTGGTGTCAGAGCCCCACCACGCCCGGAGAAGCCAGGCTCCCATCACGAGGGAGGGCGGCCCTGTGGTCTGTGCTTTCCAAAGCTCGGACCCATCTTGCCTCTGGCATTCCCCTCGGCCCATGAATGCCTCCTCTCCTTTCCCAGCCGTGTTTATGACTCTGCTGCCTTTCCCTCTGTGGCCAGCCCTTGGGGATGCTCAGCAGGCCCTCAGTGTTGTTGGTGACCTCCGTGTGCCTGGCGCTGTCACAGCCCCCTTGGAGCTGGGGCACAGTGCAGCCCGGTGGGCAGTCAGTCCCTCACCCCAGCAGCTCTGCCCAGACAGGACCTGTGGCCCTTGCAGACTGCATGTGGGACTCCAGGCCCCGCCTCGTGTCATGACACCAGAACTGGTGACTGCCACACAGCCTGGGGCCTCCGCCACAACGAACCCAGACCCAGCTAAACCAGCTCCCCGACCCAAAGCGTCTAATGACAGAAACAAAGCAGGACGAGAGGGGCTGAGCCATTTTGGAAGGGTGTGTGATTCTAAAAATCAAAGGAGAAAGCGAGACAAAGAAACGAGGCCACTGGGACAAGTTGACGAATACATTTGGCAATCGAGAGTGGTGTTTGGAGTGGATGAAGAATTTAGAAACACAGCGCTGGCTCAGGGTTTGGAGGCTGAAGTGTTTGATGGAATGCTTTTAAAAGTGATTAAAATAACTTTACAGAATTTGCCTGGAGGAGAAAGAAATAGCCTCTGTTAGGCTCTGGGTGTGGGAATTAAAATGCATTTATTTATGGGGCTCGGCCTGAGAGCTGAATGTGCTCTTAAGGAACCTGTAAATCTCTGCCACAGTCCGCAAGGCAAACAGCCATGATTAAACCTTTCATCAGAGGCCTGATACTCTGTTGTGTATTCATTGTGGCTACAGGAAAGGATGCTGTAACTGATCTTTAAATAGCAAACCTGCGGCTAAATTTCACTTCATCCATCAAAAGCCACTGCTAGGCAATGACCTAATTTTAGCCACTTATCAATTCCCCAGTGCTTGTTAGTTGATGTAACTCTGATCCTCTGATGTTAGATGACTTTTGTACTGAATATAGCTAGAATTTAATATGAATCATTTGGATGGCTGCCCAGCTGAGCTCAAGTGAGGGAGGGAGGGAGGGAGAAATGCTGCCTAGGAGGGATAACAGTACACATCCAGCTTCCTTAGTCCTGGGACCATCACTTTCCCATTACGTGTGTTTCAAGCACAGCATCTTTGGACTTTCATTTTATTTTCCCTCCTAACCAACGAGACTCTTCTTGGGCCCGGCACACCCAGGAAGCAAGGGTACCCTGCTCCTGCCAAGATCCACTGAGAGTGTCAATAATCACAAGACATGTTAAATGAATGTTTTCTAAGCAAACCATTGCCTTTTCAAAGAGCTTTGTGGAGAGAGCTGCTGAGATGATCCGAGGGAGGGGAGCACATTTTGGATAGCACCCCTCCCTCCCATATTCTGGATTATCAGATAATGCTTTTTCATCTTTCCTATTGTCGGGCTTTTCATCTGAACTGCGAGATTTCTCTCCATCATCCTGGCTCTTAGGACCACCCGGGTTGCACGCGTCATTCCTACCTTGGCATACCTGTTGACTTGTCCTGGTTGGTGTAATTTCTCACCATAAAGCAGAGTCACATGATCTCCATTTTCTGAAGGCTGCTGGTGAAGCTGAAAGATAGAAGGACTGGGGAGACTCTGAGATGCTCCCCCTCCCAGGACGGGCTGACTACGGGGTCTGCCTTCTCACCCATGGGAGGGTCTCTCTAAGATCTGTTAACTTCTTCCAGGGTTTAGCCACCGCTTGCTTACAGACTCCTCCACCCCGGGTAGGGAGGTGGGTGGGAGGAAATGAAGGTTAAATCTGACTCTCGCTGACAGTGAACAGTTTGGTGGAGGAAGAAATCAGGACTCCGCATCTCAGAGATGTATGCAAATATCAGTGCATTTTAATCGTCTCTGCTATTTCTGTCTGCTATAATCAAGGGTGTACGCTGAAAGAGACGTGTGCAAATACTGCATTTTTTTGGAGGACTTTTTGTTTTTTTGGTGAGGAAGATTGGCCTTGAGCTAACATCTGCTGCCAATCTTCCTCCTTTTGCTTGAGGGAGATTGTCACCGGGCTAACATCTGTGCCAATCTTCCTCTATTTTGTGTATGGGACACCACCAGTGTGGCTTGATGAGCAGTAGGTAGGTCTGCACCTGGGATCTGAACCCACAAACCCTGGGCGCTGAAGTGGAGCATGTGAACTTAACCACCATGCCACCAGGCTGGCCCAGGAGGACTTTTTAATAGATGTAAGATGTCTTAAGATCCCCAGAAGAAAGTTTCCTTTGAAAAGGGAGAATGAGCTGCTATAATGAAGCGCCTGGAGTGGAATCAGCTTAAATACACACCCCGACGGTTCACAGCAGCTTCCAGGGGGCCTGACGAATGCTGGGGAGACCCTGCAGACCTGGCTGTGGGGCGGCCGCAGGTCGGCGGGAACGGACGTTCCGTTCCATGTGCTACCATTCCAGGGACACTTAAAATGCTGCTCCTGCCACTTGTCTGAGAACCCCTCCACTGGGAAAGTGGGGAGGCTGGGTGCCTGTGGGGGGCCGGCGCATCGGTGAGACTGGTCCTGAGCTGACCAGCGGTGGGAGAGGTGGGGAGGGGCAGGTAGAGAGGTGAATTGCTGGGTGTCGACGCTCCAGTCCCAGTTGTGTAGACTCCCTGGGCGTAGTTCAGCCTTCCAGCCACAACCCATCACACCTAGCGTGGAGGCAGGGCGTGAGCTCCCCACTGTGTGCATGAACAGTGGTAAAAGCACCCTAATGATAATTCCCGGAAACACCTGCTGAAGGCCCACTACATCCGGGCACTCTTTTAAATGCTTTCTGTGGATAATTACATTTCATCTTCCCAGTTACCTTAGAAGGTGACTACTGCTATTGTTCCTACTTCACAAAAGAGTGAACTGAGGCCCAGAGAGGCCAAATAATGTACCCAAGGTCACACAGCCAGTATCCGTGAGAATCAGCATTCAAAACCAGGCGGAGTCCTGATTTTGAACTTTTGGACCCTAGCCTGTACTGCCTCTAAAGAACCAGAAACCTCCAGCCAGTGCTCTCTGACTCCTCCAGAGTGGTCTGCCACCCATCAGTGAGAGCAGCGGTGGTTGCATGGCGTGCGGAGGCCCTGGTCAGTAGTGCCGTTGTGGGTCATGAAGGCGCCTTCACATGGGGTCCCTGATGAGGTGGCCCCGGGTGCAATGACATCCAGGCTGGATCATGATGCTGATCAAAAGCAGGATTTCAGCCCAAAAGTGGTTTAGTCCCCAGGTCTGCCCGGGAGCCTCACGTCCGGACGCTGCCAGCACGGATCTTGATAGTACTGCTCTTCATGGCTGGCTCGAGCTGGTGACGTCCTCATGACGCCTTTCCCCACGGTTGACTTAGATTTGTGGGGGCAGCAGGTGCCGGCAGGGTGGGTGGTCTGCCCTGAGGTTCCGGCCCTGTCCGAGGGTCCACCGGCTAGACTCACAGGGGCAGCTCCGGATTAGTCGTCTCGGAAACAGTGGAGACGGTACCAACCCCGGATGGTCCTTAAATCATGGAGAGGCCTGAGGAAGGGGAAGCTCTCCAGGCTGCCGACTGGACTGTCTGGTGGTTAGCAAAGGGCACAGGACCCAGAGAACATCCTAAAACACAGCCCAGAGATGCAGGGTCCATGAATGAAACGATTGAGCACCTGGAACAAGACCCATAAAAGGAAGAGTGTTTACAGCGTCTTTTCAGAAACCAAAGGGAGTGGGGAGCAGAGGACGGGAACCACCGTGATGGACTGAGATGTGTCCCATCCAAATTTGTACACTGAAGTCCTAACCCTGGGACCCTAGAATGGGACTGTATTTGGAGATAAGGCTAATTCAGTTAAAATGAGGTTGTTAGGGTGAGTCCAACATAACTGGTGTCCTTACAAGAAGAGATCAGGACACAGACATGCACAGAGGGAATGCCATGTGACGACATGGGGAGGGGACGGCTGTCTACACGCCAAGGCGAGGGCTCAGAGGAAAGCAGCCCGCAACACCGTGATCTCAGACTTCCAGCCTCCAGACTATGAGGAAATAGATGTCTGTGGTCTAAGCTGCCAGTCTGCGGTATTTGTTATCCAGCCTGAGCTGACTGATACACCACCCTCCTGGCCTCTCCAGGGCCTGATGGGGTCTCTGGAGCTGCCTCTGAGACGCCCCTCGTTCAGGTGTAAGCTGCACCTTCTGTATCGTGCACGCTCCTGGAGAACGTGCCAGCACCTTACAAAAAGGGCGATCGTGGTCCATTTCCACTCAGATAGTAAATACTGTAAACCCAAAGGGCTTGCTTATTGGTTCACCCCTTTACCGAGTGCCTATAGCTGCGACCCCAGTCCACTCTCTAGGCTCACCCCGCACCACCGCAGCCCTGCTGTTCTCACTGTGACCTGAAGACATGCCAGCGGAGCCCTGGACCGGGAGCTGAGGTGCAGGGCCATTTGGGACACAGGAGAGCGCCGTCGGCAGGAACCGGTGGAGGGGCTTTCCCAGCGGAAAGGCAGCCTGAGTTTGGGGCGGCAGAGCTCGGGCCTTTGCTGGACACGGGAGGAGGAGGAGCAGGAGGCGGGCGAGTCAGTCCAGCAGAGGGGCTCCCAGTCAGACTCGACATGGAATCAGGTCCTCTGTGGGCCAACGAGTGACCTGGGCCAGGGTCGTGGAGCCTGAACCCTGGAGGGACACAGGGGTGATGGTTCACAGAGGCTGGACTCCCCCGCTCTGCGCTGGCTCATTCCAGATGGGATGCCAGCTGAGGACAGCAGGGAGAGGGACCTGGGTATGCACCCACATGCTGCAGTGGTGGGTTTTACTCGACGCAGCCTCGGCCCCGAGCTGGAGCCAGGAGACGAGATGAAGGCTGATGGCCGGGCCCCCTGCCCTCGGATTCTGGACTGTTCCCCGCTACCCGAACACATGAGTCCTACAGGCAAGAGATGTTGCTGCCTGAAACCCAGAGATGGCTCCCTCCTGTGCTCCTCCTCCAGGACAGAGAGCAGCTTGTGGAGGAAGGCCTGCCGGGCAAGTCCTACGTTCCCCAAATCCCCCAGCAGAACGCCCGGTGAGGCAAGCTCTGTCACCTCCTGCTCCTTCCTTCCTTGTTGTGCGGAACACAGAAAAGATAGCTCGGCTGTGCCACTGACCACACAGGCGATTCCCACTTGGAGAAGAGAAGAGATCCAAGAAAAACCACGCTCCCATCTGCCTGCCCATGGACCCTGCCCACACCACACCTGCCCAGGCAGACAGAGGAGTCCTCAGGCCAGAGCCCCAGGACCCCAGGAGAGCTCACCGGAATGCGCCAGTCCCTGGCGGGCTCTACTGCCCCCTAGACTCGAGCACCCCACTTAACCAGCCAGTGACAACCCGAGGTGCTTAAAGGACCCACGAGGGCAGAGGGGGCAGGCAGACGCAGGCTCTGAGGATGTCGAAAGGAAGGAGGAAGATGCTTGCAAATTCACAAGTATGTGAACGGGTCAAAATGCCATGGAATGCTGTGAAGCAAGAGCTATGGGTGAAATGGTTTAAGTAATATGGAATTAGTAACGTTGTCGGCAGCCTGAGCACGATTTATTGTTTGAACGTGGTTTGGCTCGTTTCCTCAGGCAGTGAAGGCCAATAAGAGATCCATCCACAATCCAGTAGTAGGAATGGTTTCAGCCTCTGAGAGTGATATTTCTTAAAGTTTTGAAGGAGAACATGAAAACTTTTCTGACCTTAAAAACAATGTTTGTGACTATTCAGTAGCCATTATTCACTGAATCCCTGGCTTCCACTATAATTTTTTTTCTTGTTACTTAATGAGTACCAATGTTGAGTAAAATATGTGCCTTTATATGTGAACATGATGTTGGCATTCTTCAGATTTATTATTTTCTGTGTGTTTTATTCCGTTTTTAAAAATTTAATGTTTTTACTTTGAGATAATTGTAGATTTGCGTGTAGATTCCAAGCTTCGTAAGTGGTAAGAAATCACACAGAGATTTGTACCCTTTAGCCAGTCTCCCCCAATGATAGTGTCTTGCAAAACTATAGCACGACACCACAACCAGGATGCTGACACTGATGCGGTCAAGATGTAGGACATCCCATTGCCACCTGGATCCCTCATGTCGCCCTTTGACAGCCACCCCGCTTCCCTTCCTCCCCACCTCCACCCCTGTAACTCCTGGCATCCACTCATCTGTTCTCCATTTCCATTATTGTGCCATTTCAAGAACGTTTTATACAGGAAATCACACGGTGTGTAAGCTTTTGAGATTGGCGTTTTGCACCCAGCGTAATTTCCTGGAGATTCATCCAGGTTCTTGCCTGGGTCAATAGTTCCTTCCTTTTCATTGCTGAGTGGTATCCCGAGGTGTGGATGGACCAAGTTTAACTATTCACCCTTGATGGACATTTGGGGCATTTCCGGTTTTTGATTATTACAAATAAAGCTGCTGGGGTTGTTCATGTGGACATAAGTTTTCCTTTCTCTAGAATAAATGCCCAATAAATTGCTGGGTTGTATATTAATTGCATGTTTAGTTTTATAAGGAACTGCAATCTGTTTTCCAAGGTGGCTGTTCCATTTTCCACTTATTCCCACCCGCAGTAGATGACTGGTCCAGTTTCCTGATCCTCTTGAGCGTCTGGTGTCGTCGCTGTCGTCTCTTTCAGTCGTTCTGATAGGTGTGTAGTGTGGTGGTTTAATTTGTGTTCCCCTAGTGGCTAATGATGTTGTGCATCTTCTCGTGTGTTTATCTGCCATCTGTGTGTCCTCTGGGTGAAACGTCCCCTGTCTTCGCCCATTTTCTAACGGGATTGTGATTTCTTTGTTATTGAGTTTTGAGAGTTCTTCCTGTATTCTAGACACGAGTCCTTTGCTGGGTGGATGTGTGGTTTGCAAATATTTTTTCCTAGTCTCTAGTTTGACTTTTCATCCTCTTCACAGGCTCTTTTGGAGAGCAAAATTTTTAATTTTGACGAAGCCCAGTTTAACAACTTTTTATTTTCGTGGATTATGCTTTTGGTCTTACGTCTAAGAATCATTTGCTGGCCCCAGATCCTCAAGATGTCCTATGTTTTTTCCTAAGTTTCATAGTTTTACTTTTTGCATTGAGCCCGTGACCCACCTTGAGTTCGTCCTTTGTAGGAGACGTAAGATTTAGGTGATGCGTAATTTTCAGTGTGAGAATGTGAACTGTCTCTATGACAGTTTTATGCATAAAATCTAATTCCTAATAACAAAAGTGTGCATTGTTCCTGTGCTGTGAGCACGTCACTGGTTGCCTCATATCGTCTTGCTCCAGCATCAAGTGTAATTCTCTTTGCACCTTTGGTTTCAGAGGTCTTCTCCTTGTTCTGAACTGGGCCAGACCTGTCACTTTTGCAGCCTAAATGCTGGAAGTTTAGCTTCACAGTCAATAGGGTCAGAACCACTTGCCACCTCTGAATTTGCATTTTTATCATTGGCATGATTTTCTGCTGGTCTATATTTTGAACAATTTAAAACTGATCAGTTCATATGGATTTAGCCCACTCGAATGTGATAACTTTTGTTTGCTTCTCTATGCTCAATTCTTAAAAAACAAGCAAGTCTTAGGGAGCAAAGGAGGAGAGTCTTCCTTAACTAGAAGCTTGAATCTTAGTTTGGTTTTCTCCATAAGCAGAGCCTGAGGTCAGAACTTGGATACACATTGTTTATTGGGGCAGTGACCCCGGAAGCACAAGTGAGGGAGAGGGCAAGTGAGAAGGAACAGCCAGTGAAGGGTGGGCTAAGGATTCGGTCACTGCTGTCCCTTCTGAACATGCTTCATCCAGGGACAGTGAAGCTGGGTCGTTATCCGCCAGCACCCGTCCCTCTTGGGCTGAGGTTTGCCCTGGGAGCATTCCCGGCATGTGGACTGAGCGAGCTTCTGCATGGGGAAGGCAGCCACACAGGGAGCCGGAGAGACGCCAGTGACTGGAGGTGGCCGGGCTAGTGTCCGTGCCAGCCACTGTTAAAGCTGGGAAGTTCTGGCATACTCTCCACGTGTTCATGCCTCAGGGAGGATGACGGACATACTGCCTGTTGCGATCCATCTCCCATTTCGAATCTAAGTAATTACTGTGATTGCAATGCATCCCATAAGGTCCTTTCTGAAATGTTCCTTGTCAGACGGCAACAGAGGGCCAGATAGATTCCAGAGCCTCCGGGGGATCAGAAATGCAGGCACCCTTGACCTGTTCTCCAGCGTCCACCCTACACAACCCACCAGTCCTCTGATACAGGCTACAGGGAGGAACACCTCCTGTCCTCAGCCAGGCTGGTGTCTCCCCAGCTGTAGCTGGTGCTGGATCTGCCTGGAATCATGGCGCATTCCTGGTTCCCACCCCTGAACATCTGACTCAGCAGAGCCAGGAGGGTACTTGTAACTTAGCAAACGTCCCAGGCACCCTCACGCACTCGAGGGCTTTAGCCTGCTGCCATGTGAGGTGTTTCCCCCTCCAAATCTGGAGGGACCACAGAAGCATCCCACTGCGCATTGTGACTAACTTTAGCATCTCTGGCTATGGCTACCAGGAATTCAGTTCTACTAATCACACTGGAAGCTGAGTGAATATACTCACTACATATATATTCTGCTACAGAGAGAAACAGAGAGGCACCCCAAGGAAGAGATTCCAGTGACAATCAGAGGAACCGAGACAGTGGGAGGCGCCACGCAGCGAGAGAGCGCGTGCCGGCAGCATCCCTCTCCTGGGAGTGAATTACACCCTTGAAGCTTGAAACGTGACTTCCGTGCCACTTCCACAAAGCCACAAGAGCACTTGACATTTCAAGGAGGCTTGGAGCGGAGGACATTGGCTCTTCTTGGTCCTGGAAGTCTTTGCCAGGAATTTAGAATATTGTTAGAGTCTTTATTGCATTTCAATTGAAAAGAAGGAACAGCTGATGAATCCACAAAGTGACGTGTTGAATAACACTTACAAAACGGCCGAGGGGCCGCGCTGGGAGCTTTGGCCTCCCGTGGCCGTAAGATAACACACTCCATGCACAGATGCTTAGGATATTTTTCCTTATTCAAACAGAAAACAACGACAACAGCAACATGATAACAATTTCTCAACTCTGAACGTTTTCCCCACAACCCTGGGCTGTTAGTTGACTTACAAGTCCCTGTGAGGAGCCTTCTTTTGTTTCTCAGCCTTTTGTCTTCCAGGTTTGTTTAGAAATCTGTGGATTGGGGTAGGGCCTGGCTCTGCTGGGTATCTCTCATGTTGAGTCACCATCCGCCATAGCTGGAGGTGTTCCCCAACCAGAACGGGCTTTCAAGTCAAAAACTGTGTCTGAAAACATCTTCATTCAAAACGATTGTTTGGCTAGACGTAACATTCTGGGTTGAAGTCATCTCCCCAAGACGTTTGAAAGCATTGCTCCTTTGTCACTGAGCTTCCGCTGTGGCGAGGAGGACCCCCCACCAGCAGCGTTTCGGATCTTCCCTCCGTAATCCCACCTCAACCTGCTTCTGGCATGAGTTTTTCCCAGCTCGTGAGCCGGGGTTTCAGAGGGCGCCGTGAGTCTGGACACAGTTTCTTGAATGAGTCCCCTGATCATTTCTTCCGCTCGTTTTCTCTGGTCTTTCTCTCTAGACTTCCAGCTGTTTGGACATTGGATCTGGACTGACCTGCTTGTCGTCTCATCTTTTCTCTGCTGTTTCCACATCTGCTCTTCTGGTCTGCTCTCCGGGAGGGTCTTTTCATCTTTTTTTTCAACCCTTCTATTGACTTTCTCATCTTTGTGTGTACTTTTAATGTCCCTATTTTATCATCTGAATGTCTCTTTTTGGGAGCTCCTCGCTTCCGCCCTTTGTGTGTGAGGCCGTTGTTCCAGTTATTACTGTAGCAGAAGAAACCACCTCAAAATGAGTGGTGCAAATGGCCCCTAGGCTGGGATGCCTCAAAGGCTGTTTGGGGAGGCGGGTGGATCAGAACACTGTCCCGAGGACCCCCATGTGACTGGGGCTGCTCACAATGTGGGCTCCGGGTTTGGAGGGAGAGGGTGCTGACAGGGAGCGCCTGGTGAGCAAGCATTCCAGGGATGCAGGTGGATACTCATGGACCTCAGCAGTCACAGAAGTCCTGCAGTGTCACTTTGGCTACACGTGCTGCATGGAGACTGGACTGGAGATGGGCAAGGAGGAGAGTAAACTGCTGAGGAGGCTGCCATAGGTCCAGCAGAAGATGATGGAGGCCTGGGCAGGAGATGATGGAGGCCTGAGCAGGAGATGATGGAGGCCTG
>NW_025799869.1:907880-913483 GCF_021613505.1 Equus quagga
GAGATGATGGAGGCCTGAGCAGGAGATGATGGAGGCCTGAGCAGGAGATGATGGAGGCAGGGGAGGGTGGAGGCTGGGGAGGTGGTGGGTCTGAAATGAGAAGGTAGAACCGACAGGACAATGTGAGGGCTAGTCTCCGTGGGAGGAGAGGAAAGGAGCTGGGGCAAGGAGAAGTACTTGAGCCGCTGACTGAGATGGAAAAGACTAAGAAGGAGCATTTGGAAGCTTGGGGTGAATTAAGACTCTTTTTGGCCACATGATGTACAAGATCCTGGTTGGATCTTCAAGATATCAAGAAGGCAGTTGAGTATGTGTGTGGTGCTCGATGGAAAGGCGGGTATCTCGAGTTGTTGGCCTCTAGATGACATTTAGGACAAGGGCCTGGATGACACCCCCGGGGAGCCACAGCCTGGAGGGATGGGCAGGGAGAAGGGGGGCACAGGGCTGAGCAGGAGGGCAGGAGAGAGTGTCATCCTGAGGTCAAGACAAGAGCTGGCTCTAATGCTGCCGAGAGATGAGGCAGCTCAGAGAACAGCCTGCATGCTTGTCAACTGGGAGGTCACGGGAGGTTCTCGGCGACCTTGACCAGCAGTTCCAGGGGTGGAGGGCACTGCCGCAGGATGGGAGTGGGCCCAGCAGAAGCTAGAAGGAGAGAAAGAGCAGCTGGCATCTCTAGATAGCACTTTAGGTTTTGTGATGAGAAACAGAGAAGTGAGGCTATTGATGGTGTCAGAAAAAAATGAAATTTAAAAAAAAAACTGACGTACTAGAGCATGTTTTCTCGCTGTTGGGGTGAGCTGGTGGAGAGGGGAAACGATGCGGAAAAAGTGAGGAGTTTCTGAGAAGGTGGAGGAGTACGGCCAGCACGCGAGGGAGGTGTGCTGGGGGTGGGAGCAGGGCCTCCATCCGGGAGTCCAGAAACAAGTAAGTCAGAGACTGGCGGCCTGGGGAGGATGAGGAGTGACTGCCCGCACCCTATTTTCTCTCCAAGGAGAGCTCGGGGTGGGGGGTGGGGTGGTGGAGGGTGTGCATGCTTCTGAGGGGATAGCCGGCTGCGGAAGGAGTCTTGGCCAGCGGAGAGTACATGCAGGACAGGGGAGTAAGTGCTCCGGGCACAGGTCCTCTCTGATCCTGTGGCCTCATGTGAGGCCCTCAGCACAGTGGGTGGGTCACCCTCCTGCCCCTGCAGGTGTTGATAGGCCCCGGGGCTAGGGAGCACCAGGCGGGGGGACAGCTCGGGGCAGAGGCATGGAGAGGAGCCGCGGGAACCAGAGGGCTGGCAGGGGAGAGGAGGGAGGGTAGGAGGCCAAGGTGAGGGGAAGGGAGGGGATGTTCCTCCAGAAGAGTACCTGGGGGCTTTGATTTGCGTTTATTTTGGACTGGCTCCACGTGAGCACCCTGGGGAGCCCGGGGCTCTGGCTGGCCTCTCCTCCCCCAAGCGCGCTCCTGAGTGCAGGGAGTCAGCTGAACCCAGAGCTTTGCAGACCAAGATGCAGACGCCAGAGTGGAACGTGGATCCTGCGAGACAAACGGGATCTCTGACGCCAGGGCCGGACGTGAGGACACAGCTGGATGGTTCACTGTGATCTTCGCTCTCCACTGCCCTGCCCTGTCTCAGGGTGAGAGCCGGAGCTCGTCTTGGGGAGATGACCTTGGCCTTGCTCTGGGAATTAAGGAAGTGACCCAAACGCAGAGGTTTCCGACTGGACGTGAAAGGCGAGCATCCGTGTGCAAATCGGCTCTGTGCGCTCTGGGGAGGAGCGTGGTTGTTCCTCGGGAGGAGTGTGTCTTCTGTCCAGGAATTCGAGGGCCTCGCTAAAGGCGAGTTGTCTTCTCCTCTCTCTTCTCCTGGGCTTGGGGGCTGAGCAGCCTGCACACGGATCCCTGAAGTCTTGAGCTGCAGGCCCTGAGACGGCAGCACCTGACCCCTAGGTTGAGGGGTAAATCCAACAGCGCCTGCCTTGGAGCTCTGGATAAGCTGTCATCACTGGTTTGCATTGGAAATGAGGCCCTGGGAGGGAAGGGAGGCCTGGCCTCTGGAGAGGGGACGAGTCCACTGTGGGAGGTGGCTGGACTGGGACACTGCCTGCTGGTGACCAGAGTGTGGCTGCAGTGTGGCGGAAGGACCAGCGCATCGGGCAGCAGGCTCTGGTCTCCCTCCAGGGGCTGGGGTTCTGCCTGTTACCTGGGAGCCCTGGCTAAGGTTGCCTGGGACACTCAGCCCAGTGTTCGCTGTGCTCTAGGGAATAAAGGGGCCTTCACGGTGCCATGGTCACCCTGGGAGAGCTGCAGCAGTGGGAGGAGCTCACCGAGTCTGTGACACAGAGTGACAGCGGAGAAGCCCAGGGCAGGAGGTGGCAGGAGTCAGCGAGGCCTAGAGCTCTCCACGCACAGGCCCAGAGATCGAGGGCGGCCCCGGACACGAGCCGTGGACTTGCTGCAAGGACCCAGGCGGTCCAGGAGGCCGCACCCCGATGGGGGCCAGGTGCATACTAGGGAGAGCTTGGCCTGTCCGTGAAGACCTGGAGGGGTGCGCTCGCTGCCTGCGCCGTGGGGAAGACAGCCTGCTTTTCCTGGGCGGCTGCAAGGCTTCTGCGGCTCTGGGAGTCAGGGTTGGAGCCGGATTAAGAAACAAGCAAAACCCCAAACGCTGCTAATTTCAAGCTTTGTTGGCAATTCAGGTAAAAAATAAGCCGTGGTGAGGGCTGGGGGAGCAGTGCCGGGCCGTCACTTCAATCAGGGCACAAATGCTGGAGAGAAAAATAAACACTTTGGAAGGCACTTGACCTTTTAAATGCGGAGCTCTAAAAATAGAGATGGAGCATAGTGATGCTTCACAGCAAGAAAGCCAGGCTGCTCTGAGTCCTCCTCCCTCGAGCCTGGCCTCCTCCCACCAGCCGCTTAGCCCGTCACCTGTGCCTGGTGAGGCCATGGGCAGCCAGGTCACCTGAACCTGGTGAGCCACTGACCAGCCCCCTCAGCTGTGCCTGGTGAGGCCATGAGCAGCCAGGTCACCTATGCCTGGTGAGCCTGTGGGCAGCCTGGTTACCTGGCGCCAGGTGCATTCTCGTCTTGGCCGGAGGAGCTGTGCTTGGACCTCGAGTTGCGTGCAGCGAGCATGTGGCTTCACTTCATCACTGCGTGAATCTCTTTCTTTCCATGCGTTTTAGCGGGAAGCTTATTCTCCAGGTTAGGAGACGAGAGTTGCTTGTTCAGTTGCCCAAACTCCAACATTTTCTTTAAACGTCTTTCAAGTCTTTGGTTAGAACTTCGAGTTTTGGGGTTCGTGTTGGATGCCCCAAATCCCTAGCACTTGCTTGGTCTGTGGAGGAAAAGGCAGGGCGGGGATGGTGTCCTTCCACTGCCGTCCATCCTTTCATCCCTCATGCAGCGCTGGCCGCACATGTCCAGCTGGGCTGGGCATCGGTGGCATTCGGTCCTGAAAAGCCGAGCCAGGCCACAGTGCCCCTCGGAGGCCCATGGGCATCGTGGTGAGAGGGCCTTTTGTAAAGGGTTGTCTGAGCACAACAAGCTTGCCTTTCAGTCATGATTTTAGCATATTTTAATAGGAAAGTTCTGTCTGAAAACATGCCAACTGAAAATCACATTATGGGGCGAGGATAAAAATACCCTTGCTACTCGGCAAACTGCAGCCACCTCTGTCCTTGTGTCTTGGGGAGGCGGAATTTGTCGGAACCCCTCACCCTCCAGGCTTCTCCCCGAGCAGTGGGTCAAAAGGCATTTCTCCTCCCTCCCCTTTCCTCCAGGGAATTGGAAGGAGAGGACTGAGTCCGTTATTATTCCCTGAGAGCCAGGTGGGGCGTGGGGCAGGGGAGCGAATGGGTGTCGGTCACTCAGCTCTCCAGGGAAGGAGGGGACAGGACAAGAGTCCAGGCAAGAGGGACGATTTTAACCCCTCCCCTCCCCTCCCCAACTGCGCTGGGAGTTTGAACTGGGGACAGGGAGCGTGTCTCTCCTGCGGCCCGGGGATCACGAAACCCGAGGGGCGGACGTCTGCTCCTTTGTAGCTCTTCTCGCTGACTCTGTTCGCTGCACTGTCGGTTCCAGGATGGAACTCACCGTCCTCGTCTTCAGAACTGATTTCTGCTGCGTGGATGGCCCTGCCAGCTGCTGACTCCCTCTGCTCATCCACAAGGCCTCACCCCAACACCGCTCACCTGGTCCCTCCGGTCCCTCCGTTTACCCAGCTAACGCGGGAGGCGAGAAATCCAACGAGTCATTTCCTCTCTGAGTCAGTCATCTCATGCAAGATGCAGGGAGCAGCTGAAAACCTTTCTCAAAGTGGGGAATTGATGAGAGCCTTCCGTTCTGAGCCGAGCAGGGCTGCTTCGCCCGTGGGCGTCCGCGGGGTGGCCCCCCTTTGCGAAAGTCAGGAGTCTGGCACTGGGTCTGCTGAGTGGATGGGGAAATTCTGACCCCAGAGGTTCCGTGTCTGCAGTCAGGGCCTCAGGAAGGGACCTCTGCGGTCTCCCCCCGGGGGAACTGGCCAGGGTGGGTGACGGCTGCTGGGGTCGGCAGTAACTTACAACCTAGAATGTTCTCTGAGCAGGCCTGGATGGCACGCTCCAGGGAGGCCTCAGGCCTGGCCACGGGACAGGTCTGAAGCTCAGAGAGCAGCCTGGCAGCTCTGAAAGAGGGGGAGTCGGCATAAAATGTGACCCCAGAGTGCATTGCACCCTTGACTGAGCTTTGCAGAGAGAATGCTATTACACCTTGTGAGGAATGCAGGAAGGAAGTATCTGTGGCTCTGCCAGGCTGCGGGTCACGTGCGGTTCAGTTCAGCCAACACACAGTTTAACGGGAATAAACCGGTGCCTTGGCATTGGGTCCTCGGCTTAGCTTGTGCCGTGCACCCCTTTGGTGGCTTGGTGAAGCCCATGGATGCCTGGCCAGATGAGGCTTTGGATGTAAAGTACTAGGATGGGCGTATCGACTTTCCAAAGACGGCGGACAGTGTCCTCCAGGCCACGTGCTTTTCTTCCAAGTCACCTTGTCCCGCCCCCACCAAGCTGGGGGCTGCATTTCTCTACCCGCTCGAATCTGGGTGGCCCTGACAATACTTGGACCAATAGAATAAGGTAGAAGTGATGCTGTCTGGGTGCCTGCATCTTCCTTCACTTAGGAAGGCAGCTTGTGTGGGAAGAGCAACTGCCCAGCGTCTGCCGAGCTGTGAGAAAGCCATGGGGCGCGCCCTGAGTTCGCGCTCAGAGGAAGCCACGGAGACTGCAGAGAGGGCAGTCATCTGCCAGAGGACCTGCCAGCCCCCCAGGAGCCCAGCCTGCGCCACGTGGGTCCCATCAGAGCTGCTCAGCGGACCCTCCCTCAGTCTCCTGACCCACAAAATCGTCAGCAAAATAAAATGGTTGTTTTAGGCCACTGACATTGTTTGCTTTGTATTTTTATTTTTTGGAGGTGGGAGGTGTTGTTACTCAATCACAGAAAACCAGAACATGGGATTACCAAGGAAATTAATTATATTAAAGTATGAGTTATGATGGTTAATATTATGTGTCAACTTGACGGGGCTCCAGGCTGTCCAGATATTTGGTCCAACATGATTCTGGGTGTGTCCGAGAGGATGT
>NW_025799869.1:913493-1008588 GCF_021613505.1 Equus quagga
GGGCTCGTTGCCAGGGGGACCAACCATGTGATTGGAGGGTTGGAACTTTCAGTCCCGCCCTCAACCTCCAGAGAGGTCAATTGATCTCCAGTGGCCAATGGTTTAATCAACCGTGCCTGTGTAACGAATCCTCCATAAAAACCCAAAAGCATGGGGTTCAGAGAGCTTCTGGGTTGGCGAACAGGGGGGATTTAGGGAGAGTGGTGCACTGGGAGAGAGCACGGATGCTCCGGGACCTTCCCCATACCTCGCCCCATGCCCTCTTCCATCTGGCTGTTCCTGAGTTATAGCCTTTTCTGATAAACAGGGAATCTAGTAACTGAAATGTTTCTCTGCGTTCCGTGAGCCACTCTAGAAAATTAACCTAACCCCAGGAGGGGGTCTGATTTATAGCTGGTTGGTCAGAAGCACAGATGACAACCTGAACTTGTGACTGGCGTTTGAGTGGAGGGCAGTCTTGTGGGACTGAGCCCTTAACCCATGGGCTCTGTCGCTGTCTCCAGGTAGACAGTGTCAGAATTGAGTTAAGTTGTAGGACACCCAGCTGGTATCAGATAATTGCTTGTTTGTGTGGGGAGCCCCCCCACCCCACTGCAGTTGGGTAATCAGAATTACTCCGTAGTGTGGCTGGACCATGGTTTGTCTATCCACTCACCCAGATGGGCATCTGGGTTGTTTCCAGGCTCTATTACGAAGCTGCTGTGGACTATCGTGTACAAGTTCCTGTGGGAACATGAGTTTCATTTCTCTGGGATAAATGCTCAAATACACAATTTCTGAGTTGTGTGGAAGTACATATTTAGTTTTACAGGAAATGGCCTAATTTTTTCGGAGTGGCTGTACTATTTTTACATTCTCATAATATTTTATTTTTAAAATACAATGTTATTAAATTAATTGGAGGGAGGGAGGGAGGGAGGGGGTGGTGGGGGTGGTTATAAAAGGGCAGCAGGAGGGACCCTGGGCGACATGGAAATGTTTGGTATCTTGACTGTGGTGGTGGACACGTTAATGCGAACATGTGACAAAACTACGTAGAACGAAATACGCACACACGCCAACTGGGGGATGTGAACACGATGGGTGCACTGTGTCAGCATCCACGTCCTGACTGCGGGATTATCATCTGTGTTTGCAAGATGATACGCCTGGAGAAACTGGGTGAGAGTAACTGCATGGGAACCTACAGTTATCTACAAATAAAAACATATTTAAAAGTAAATTAAATAAAATATATGGTGTTAATTAAAAAATTAGTCCCTGAAAAATGTGAGAAGCTATGAAGGCTTAGGCAAATGTTGCTGTCACCTGCTTTTCTGATTTGGTGGCCGAGTGTCAGGTACCACGGTTCCCACTGCTGGTAATTCAGTCCCTTCTGAAGGCTGTCCTTTCCTCCACACGCCTGCGAGAAGAGGCCTTGTCAACCTAGACCCCTACTTCACTCTTCTCCAGCCCCACGCTGGGGAATAGAAAGATGAGTTCGGTAGAATCAGGGGCAGTGCGTCTGGGCAGCTGGGTCCTCAGAAGAGCTGCCCGCTGCAAAGAAGGGAGCTGTCGCGAGGAGCGGTGTGTCCGGGAGAAAGGAGACCCGCGTTGGCATCTCCCAAGTTAGGCCTCCAAGGTGGGATCCTTGATGCATCAGTGCTTAAAAGTCCAGCGTGCAAATTCCCTCCAGACGCGAGCAGAGGCGCTGCTTCACGGTGTCTGTGGCGCTAACCGTTGGGCAGCCGCTGCCTGCACCGGCAGAGATCACCGATAGCTGATGATGCTGAAACTTAAGAGGAGAAAATAAACTTTTATGGAGTCCTGGGGCTGGGCCAGGAGATCAGGGCTGACGTGGCTGGGGGCCGCATTCTGCGGTTCGTTCCCTGACGTCTTGGAAACGGGGCTCTGTTAAAGTACCCCAAGTGCGTATTAAGCGCCACCTGTGCTCTGTGGTTCCTGAGGTGGCAGGTTTCCTCCAGGGACGTGTTGACCTTTACAAGGGACTATCTTATGACCAAAAGCTTTGCAGCATTAAAATGTGATCTGTCTCATTAGGTTGTCATACAAAGCCTATAAATAACTCCAGAAATGAGATCCTGTGACAGCCTTTCACTGCTATGACTTAAAACAAATATTGGTTATTTATAGCTGGGTCATCAACGTGGCCATTGCTTTCTGAAGCCTCTTATTTCCCTCAGTCTCACCTGGGAAACAGGGCCTTTAAAACAACCCAGGTGGTGCAGAGAAGCCATGCAGGCCACCTCTCCTTGGAACCGAAAAGCTGACCAAGCCTTCTCTGCCATGACGTTCGTATCTATACATGATGGTTTCTCTCTCAGTAAGTTTGCCCTTGCAAGAACTGTGAAGGGTCTGAGATTTCCCCCTCCTTGCAAGCCAACAAGTTAGCCTGCAACCATTCCCTCTTCTTGGCAGAAGACACGAGACTGCTGGGTCAGAGAGAAAGGACATTTTGTTACTTTCAGTGGTCACAGCTGCCAGAGGACCAGCATTCTTATGCTGGTTCCCTGAGCCCCAATTCCCACAGGAATTCCCAGTTCCTCCAATTCCGAGGGTCAGGGGATGTCTGCACACGCAGTGGACAGAAGAGGAAGCCCAGGCTTAGGGAACCCGAGTTTTTTGTCTGCAGAGAGGCATTATCTTTATTACACTGAACAGTAAGCACGCCTGCCGTTTGTTCCAGGGGAAGACCTTCTTTCTCTCTTCCACAAGTCTTTACAAAAACAGTCTGGAACAAGTAGCAATAAGCACCATGTTCTTGATTCGCGCAGATTTGCCCAAGACCCATGAGGAATTGTCTCCCAAAGGGCCAGAGATGAAAATCTTATTTAGTTAAATTTTTTTTCTGAATTAACTCCTCCTGCCAATTCCGCAAGTGATGGCCTGTTCTTACCTTGACTGCTGACTGCAAGGCCTTGTGTGGCAGCCATGGAGAGGTGCCGCTTGGCTCTCCCTTCAAGAAAACCTGCGCCGTTCAGCTGCAAGGAGGACAGTCAGCTGACAGCCCCTGGCTGCAGTGCCTCCAGGATCCACTGCAATGTTTAAGCTGAAGCCGTGTTCTCCTCAGGCAGCCCCAAACCAATGCCTGAAGGCAACAGGGCAACAGAGTCTGGTCGTTTCCGCCCAGTACCGAACTTCTCTACATCTGTCTTTGGGCGGAGCTTCCTATAGGACTGGCTGAGACTTCTCCAAGTTGTCCCGCTGTCTGGGGCTCACCTTACCCAGTCTTCTTTCTTTCTCCTCTCCTTTCAGAGGCGTCAGGGCTGCATCCTGGTGAGGGCTTCCTTTCTCTGCACACTCCTTCCTTGTCCCTTTATCTCACAGGTATTACTCCAGATAAATCTTTAAATCCTTCACACTTTTAACCCTGTCTTGAAGGACCCAACTGACACACTTGATTGGACCAGCTGCTGAATTGCTCCTGGAAGAATTATCGGACAAATGTGAGGCTGAGCCGGGCTTCCTCCAAGACCGCCTGAGGTTTAAGAAATCTGAGGTTCTGGGATAAGGCCCTGAAGTGGTTCCCATCCCAGGGAGATTTCAATATTTACCTCCCATTTCCCAGAAACCTGTCCACAGCCCATTGACGTTCTGGAAGCCGGGGACCGACGTTGATCAAGCCCATGCCTTTGGGGGGACTTGCTAAGAGTTTCCATTCGCTCTTGCTTATGTTGGAGGCTTGGCTCGGAAGTCACCTCCCTGACCAGTGCTCCATGGCCTTCCTCTTCTGCCACTCTTTAGTGTTTATTTGTTTATAAGTATCTATATCTTCCATTCGATGGTAGATAGGACTTTATGACTGTAGGATCCATGTTTGTTCCCAGTGGCCACAGCAAGGCCAGGCACAAAGTAAGCGTTAACTAAAAATTTCCCGCACGAATAACAAATGACAGATGCTCCAAATTAGTCATTTGCTACATCCTGAGCCTAGTAATGATTCCAACTCAACTCCCTGCTCCTAACCCTCCTCCATTCCCTCTGCTCGCTCTTCTCAAATACACTCAGGAAGTCGTCCTATAAAACATTGTCATTACTTTGCACTCACAGTGAATATATCAACTGTCACTCCTGCCAGGGGAAGAGAACAGTAGTAACTTCCCAGCTGGTGACATTCAAGAGCCGTAGCCATCACACAGCAGCATTTTGAGGCTCCAAAAAAGGTTTATCAGCATCTATGTGGGAGTCGTTCCAGCTCGAACTGTGGGCTTCCTCTGTGGTCACCTCTGGGAAAACCACAAAGATGAGACAGTCCCTCTGCAGCCTGAGGAACATCCTCAGAAGGGCAAACGGTTGGAATTGTTGGAACTTAATTTGTTGTTGAGACACAGAGGCTCTTTGATCAGCCTAATGGCCGTTGCTAAGACCACGATGCTGCAGCCTGCCTCCACTCCCCGTCGCTCCTGGAACGGGCTCTAAGAATTTCAGAACGTCCCTAGGTTTCTGTGAGCCGACACCCGTCTTAAGCACACAGTGTTCCTGGACAGTGAAGTCTGGTATATTTTTCAAATCTCTGGGGATGGCAAGTCCAAGTGGTCCGTGCTGTTACCCGGCACAGCTAGTCATGCGTACCTCTAAACCCGATTTTCCTGTAGCAGCAGTGAGAATATTTTCTGACATCCACCTCCGTGTTTGAATAGTCATCTCGCCTCTACTTCTCTCTCAACTTTGACCAACCAGCCTGTAGCCTGAGATGAGGGTGACTGTCAGGGAACATAAAGGAAAACAAAAGAATAAGTTGGCACGTTGCCCCGTAACAAGATTTCGCAAGTAACGGGTACACTTGCTCAACAAAGAGCCTCCCCACAGCCCGTCAGTACTTTCCCACGTGCTACTCCTGTGGTTTTGGAAAATTGTCCTTACTTATCTGTTCCGGATTTATGAAATAACATCCTTCCGCTCACCCTCAGTGTTCCCTCTTACGTATTCCCTGACGGCCACCTTTAGGTTTTGGATCATGAATTTTGTGTTATTTCGCTACCCTGATCACTACTAACATCATGGTGTTTGTGCTTTATTTTTTCCTCTGCATTTACATCAACGGTTTGAAACAAAAATGTGATCCTGCTGTATGAATAGTTTAACATTCTGCTTTGCTCGCTTAATATTTTATGGTGAGAATGTTCCCAGTGTTTCTAGAGATCTTCAACATATCAGTTTTATTTATTGTAAAGTATTTATTATAGTGTTAAACTACTGGCCGTAATTTATTTGGCCATCTCCTATTTTTTAACAGTTAACCTGTTGTTAAAATTATCCTATTACGAGTAAGGCTACCATGAATCTCATTTGATAGGATCTTTGTGTATTTGTCAGGATCATTTAGACTTGAGCTGAATGCAAACAACCCCCAAAATCTCAGTGGCTGAACAGAGCAAAGGTTTGTTTCTTGTGCACTTACAAGTCCAACAAAAGGTGGCCGTGAGCTCTGTTCCACGAAGTCGCTCATTGCAAGCAGCCCTCCAGAGTTTGGGAGAGCCCAGAGCGAACGGGAAGCTCACACCCCTCTTCTGTGCTCGCCGGGATGTGAAACTCATCATTTCCCCCCCCCCGGCCCGTCGGGCTGAGCCAGTCCCAGGGCCCAGCCTGCCTGCCCATGGCGTGGTTTGAAACCTTCTGCATGCCCAGGGGAGAAGAGAGCAGGATGTGGGCGGGCGATGATAATACCCCCGCATGAAGGGGTGACTTTTACTTAGGATACAGGACAAGAAAGGGGGTTACTGGGTTTTGCCGACTTTTTTTTCCCTAAGAAGCTTATCACCTTTTTACCATCCCACCAGCTTGTTTTCTGCCCCTGAATGCCTCAAATGTTACCCCTTTATACTCTTTGCTGATCTAAGAGCTGAGAAATGCCATCTCAGTGTTGGTTTAGTTTGTATTTCTCTCATTCCTCTTGGGATGACAGTTTTTTTCATATGTTTATTACTCATTTTTATTTTTACAAGAGGCCAATAGACTTACGAAAACAGCAACCTGAGTACCCATGGCCACTTTACATTTAGAGTTTAGAATGTTTTAGAATACCCATCACAACAGCCCCCACCACTCGGCCATCGTTTCTCTCCCTGTGGTAATTTGAATCTTTGATTTAGTGCGCAGGTCCACCCCTGGGACCTCCCTGCATCTTAGGACCCATGGTGAGGCTCAGTTCCCTTGTCTTAGCAAGACAAAAAGCAAACCTCCAACACAAAACCTGCTCCCGGTTGCTCGGCTCCTGTGGGACGGCTGGGTAAGTCTGGGGATGTCCAGAGGCCTCCGGCAGGCAGTCGAGCTTGGGGGTGAGGACAGGCGGCTGAGAGGAGGGGTTTTGTTAATACCCTTAAAAGCTCAATAAAGGTTTAATTTTAGCAGACAGTCTCAAAGAAACGTGTGCAGAACTCAGCATCCTCTCACACTTGTGGGGAGATCCTGCTTCAAAGAGGCTGTCAGGGGCAGGAAACTTTTCCTTCCAAGGTTGCAGCATGCCAGGGCCCCTTACATCTGCCTCCCCGGCGGGCTGGCCTTGTTGCTGTGTCTCGGCCCTTCCGAAGCACAGGTGTGAAAGGGCCCCAGACCTAGCCGCCTCCAAGACTGTTGGAGAAGGGGCCATCAAGTTATCAAAGGAAGGCCTCAGAGGCCTTGTTTCCTACAAATTAGCAGACTGGGATGTCTGCTAATAACTTCCCTGTAGTAATAACTTCCCTGTAGTAAAAACTTCCCTGACTCAGCTGACACACCTGAGAACTTCAGAAACTAGAACTCTCAGATGGAGGTTAATTAGGACTGAACAACCCAACGCATGAGAGAAACCGAAGATTGGACACTGCTTGATCTGAAGGCCGCCTAAGAGAACACACATCGGGTGTGGGTAGCAACTAAGCGTGTCCTAATAACAGGCAAGTATTTATTACCCAAAGAGCTGGGAGTTCTACAGACATGATTATCTGACTATAATCAAGTTAAGTCAAAAAAAATCACTTAGTATATACATATACATCGATATTCATATATCTGTAAGTATTTAGAATGGAACAATAAAACACCATGCACTAAAACTTTTGGGATGTGGCTAAACCATTCGGGGGGAATGTATAGTGTTAAATATTTATATTAGAGGGGAAAAAATGCTCAAACTCAAATGAGCAAGGCAGCAAACTCTGGAAGAGAGAAAATACAAAACCAAGTGAAGCCAAAGAGTATAGAAGGAAGGAGGTAATGAAATTAAGAGCTGAAATTTATGAAATAGAAAACAAATATAAAATAGAACCCATCAGTCTGGTAGCTGGTTCTATGAAACAACAAATACAGGGGACCAACTTATTCAAAAGAGATTGAAAGAAAAGAGTGGGAAGACACAAATGAGCAACACCAGGAAGGAAAAAGGCCCACAGTTCTGGACAGAGCAGAAATGAAAGATAAGAGCGTCTGAGATGGACGGTTGCCTCTAAACCTGGAACTCAGCAAAGCTCAAAACAAAAAGAATCTGAACAGACCTGTGACTGTTAAAGAAATGTGATCAGCACTTTACAAGTCTCCTCTGCTTGGTGCTGCACACGAGACGCCAGGACCAGACAGTTTTATAAGAGAATTCTGCCAAACAGTCAAGGAACAGTTATCTCAATTCGATACAGAATGTTCCAGAGCATAGAGAGGAGGCACTGCTCTCTGACGCATGTTCTGAGGGCAGTTTATTTTTTGTACCAAAGCAGACAGGGGCAGCATGAGAAAGGAAAAAATTCATCTTCCTTACAAACACGGATATGAAAATCCTCACAGATCTTAGCAAGCAGAGCTCAGCAATACGTAAAAATAAATAGATGATGACAAATCTGGATTATTTAAGGAATGCAAGATACATTTGAAAATCTATTCGTGTAACTCATCACACTAACAGCTTAAAATTCTGCATCATTCACAATACAAACTCATAGGAATTTGCGACTAGAAATATGGGCTCTTAACTGGATAGCAAGCATCTACAGAAAACCTGTAGCAACAGCATCCTATGGGGAGCCACTAGGATAAGTCTCTCTGAAGTTAGGAAAAGCAGAGAGCATCTGCTTTCATTCTTTCTACCCAATGTTTCACTGGAGCTACTCACCATCATAAGATACTACAAGGAAATAAGAAGGACGAGAATTTCTGAAGGAAAAGCAAAGCTGAGATTACCTATAGATGCTAAGACTGTTTACACTGAAAAATCCAAGGGAATCTTCACACAAGTGATTAGCATCAAGGAGGGTGCTTGGCTATATTTCCGGACACAAGATCATTATACAAAAAATCAATGTGTTATCCAGAGCAACGGACTATATAAAATATGATTGAAGAAATATGCCATTTATAGTGGCACAAAGTATACGGTAAGTATGAACTAATCTAACTAAAGTTGTGAAAGATCTTTAGGAAGGAAGTTTCAAAGCGTAGTTGAAGCGCGTCAAAGAAGGCTTGGATAGATGCAGCAACATTAAGATGATCGTGGATGGGAAGGCTCAGCAGTACAAAGATGTCCGCTTCCCCAGGTTAATCCAAGAATTCAGTGAAATGTCAAATAATAACCAAGAAATATTTTGGGGAAAATTTAAGACGCTGATCAAAAACTCACATGGAAGAAGAAACAGAAAGAATAAACAAAATTACTCACGTGGGAGGATTTGCTTACTGGGTATTTGGACTTTTTATAAAGCAATAATCATAAAGAAATAGGTCAGAGGAACAAAATAGAGAACTTAGAATCAAGCCAGTGCGTATGTGGAACATTGATACATGACAGAGGTGGCCCTGTGGATTAGTGAGAACATAACAAACACTTCAATCAGTATCACTGGGAGAAGTATTGGAAAAGATAAGAGTAAATCTCCATCTCACACCATAGGCAAACATCACTCTGGGTTGATTAAAGACCTAAATGCAAAAAGCAAAATTTGAAAAACATTGAAGCATATATAGGGAAAGATGGTTATGATCTTAAAATTGGCGAGGGTTTCTGAATGCAAAGGACAAAAGCATAAAACAAAAACTTGATCCCTTTGGCTATATTAAAGTTAAAAACAAGCATAGAATTGTTTTTTTTATTAAAAAGTGACAAGATAAACTGCAGTCTAGGAGATATTCGCGAACATAAGACTGACCAAGGATCAGCATCTAGAGTATGTAAAGAACTCTTTGAGTTTTAAGAAAAAGGAGACAACCCAATGCAATAATGGGCAAAAGATATTAACAGGCAATTCACATAAGACATATCTCAAAAGACCAAAAGACATGAAAATATGCTCGGTCTTGCTAGCAATCAGGAAGGTGAAAGTTAGAATAATGAGCAAACTGCAAAAAAGTAAAAGTTGGCAGTGCTGGTCGGGGTGGAGGGACTGGGCACTCCGACCTTGGCGGCAGGAGTGTAAATGAGCCGACCTTGGTGAAGGGTGATTCAGCAGCATCTGGACCTGCACCCCTCACGCCCTGGCAGTTCGATGTCCAGTGATTTCCTAGAGAAAATTGTACAGACGCCCAGGCTCATGCAGCAGAATGTTCGCAGCAGCGTGGATTGCAATAGTCGAAAACACATCAACAGTTTTAATATACATATTCAGGAGAATGGATCAACAGATGGTGGTAAAGTCCATGTAAGGTGGACTGCATGATTTTCTATTCAGTAAAATGAATGCATGAATATGGATAAAACATAATGTTGACTAAAACAAGGAATTGATGGAGGGATATTTACAGCATGATAACATTTATAAAAAATTTTTTTAAATTCTTCTCCCCAAAGCCACCCCGTACATAGTTGTATATTCTAGTTGTGAGTGCCTCTGGTTGTGCAATAAATAATTTCATAAGGCAAAAAATACTATATAATTTTCATGGATACTAAAGAGTACAAATATAAAAATGTGGGACGTGAGTTCCGTAATTAGGAAGGCGGTTCCTCTGGGAGAGGGGGAAGTGGGGATATGATTGGGGAAGGGTACTCAGTGGTCATCAACCTAACGTAAAATTTTATTTCTTATGTAATAAAAGATCTGTCTGAAGCAGACATGACAGAGTATTGAGGACTTACAAAGTTAGGTAGATGATCCATGGGGTTAGTTATATTCTTTTCTAACTTTTTCTGTATGCTTGAAATATTTCAAAGTCATAATTTGCAAAAAGAATATCTTTTTTGATCATTTTCAAATATGGTATAAGATAAAATCAGCAATAAAAAGAAAAATCTGGGGCTGGCCTGGTGGTGTAGTGGTTAAGTTTGTGCACTCGGCTTCAGTGGCCCAGGGTTCACAGGTTCAGATCCTGGGTGCAGACCTACACAGTGCTCATCAAGCCATGCTGATGTTAGCTCAGGGCCAATCTTCCTTACCAAAAAAAAAAAAAAAAAGAAAAAAAGAAAAATCTTTCTAACCCCCATTAACATTTTAAAGCAAACATAAGACCATAAACACTTTTTTCAAACTTTAATCTCCCACAAGTTAACTACTCCCTTTGCTATTTTTCTTTGTTTCAGTAGTTAGACTTTTTAAGAATATACAGGGACTTTATTGAGACATAATTAACACACCACAGAACTCACCCTTTTAATGTGTATAATTCAGCAGTTTTCAGTTGAGTGTACAAAGTTGTGCATCACTATCTAATTCTAGAACGCTTTTATCACCCCATAAAGAAACCCCATACCCCAGTCACTTCCCATTCCTCCCTTCCCCCACCCCCAGTCCTTGCAACCAGTAATCTACTTTCCAAGAATTTGCCTATTTGGGACATTAAATATCCAGAATAATGTGATATGTGGTCTTTGGTTTCTGACTTATTTCACTTAGCATAATGTTCTCACGGCTCATCCGTGTGTAGCGTGTGTCAGTACTTCATTCCTTTTTATTGCCAAATGATAACCTATTTTGTGGATATACCACATTTCCTTTATGCGTTTATCAGTTGATGGACATTGAGTTATTTCCACTTTTTGGCTCTTTTGAATAATGCTGGTATAAATAGTCACTTACACATTTTTTTGTGTGGACATATATTTTCAATTCTCTTGAATAGATACCTAAGAGTGGAATTGCTTGATCATATGGCAACTCTATCCTTAAATTTTTGAGAAACTGCCAAACTGTGCCATTTTACATTCCCACCAGCAATGCATGAGGGTTCCAATTTCCCCATGTCTTCACCAACACTTGTTATTGTCTGTCTTTTTAATTTTAGCCATGCTAGCATATGTGAAGTGGTATTTCATTGTGGTTTTGATTAGCATTTCCCTAATGATTAGTGATATTAAGCATCTTCTCATGTGCTTATCGGTGGTTTGTACATCTTCTTTGGAGAAGTATCTATTCAAATCCTTTGCCATCTTTTAAATTGGGTTATTTGTCTGTTTAGCGTTGAGTCATATCCTGTATACAAGTCCCTTATCAGATAAATGATTTCCAAGTATTTTCTCCCATTCTGTGGGTTGTCTTTTAACTTTCTCAATGCTTTTCTTTAAAGCACAAACATTTTTAATTTTAATAAAGTTCAATTTATTGATTTTTTCTTTTGTTTCTTGTGCTTTTGGTGTTATATCTAAGAATTCATCGCCTAATCCAAGATTACAAAGATTTACTTCTATGTTTTCTCCTAAGAGTTTAATAGTCTTCACATTTACGTTTAGGTCTATGATCAATTTTGAGTTAATTTTTGTAGGTGGTGTGAGGTAGGGGTCCAACTTCATTTGTTTGCATGTTGATATCTAGTTGTTCCAGCACCATTCAATGAAAAGACTATTCTTTCCCCTTTGAATGGCCTTGACATTCCTGTTGAAAATAAATTCGCCATATATATAAGCACTCATTTCTAGGCTGTTAATTCTATTCTGTTCATCTACATGTTTATCTTTATGCCAGAACCATGCTGTTTGACTACGGTAGCTTTGTGTTAAATTTTGAAGTCAGAAATTGTGTGTTCTCCAGCTATTCTCCGTCTTTCAAGATAGTTTTGGCTATCCAGAGTCCCTTGCATTTCCTTATCAATTTTAGGACTAGCCTGTCACTTTATGAAAAAAACCGGCTGGAATTTTGACAGGGATTGCATTGAATCCATAGGCCAATTTGGAAAGCATTGCCATCATAGCAATATTAAGCTTTCCAATCCACAAACATGGGACGTTTTCCCACTTATTTAGATCTCCTTTAATTTCTTTCAATAATGTTTTTAGTTCAAAGTGTACAAGTCTTTCACTTATTTTGTTAAATTTACTCCTAAGTGTTTTATTCTTTCCGATAATATTTTAAATGACATTGTTTTCTCAATTTCACTTTGTGATTGTTCATTGCTATTGTATACCACAAATTTTCTGAACTTGTTTATTAGCTCTAAGGGACTATTTCATGGATCACTTAGGATTATCTATAAAGAAGATCATGTCATCTGTGTATACACATAGCTTTACTTCTTTTCCTTTTATTCCTTTTTCTTGTCCAATGTTGCAAAAGAATATATTTGTCTTTTTTGTGTGTATGTAAGGAAGATTGGCCCAGTGCTAACATCTGTGCCCATCTTCTTCTTTGTTGTGGGATGCTGCCACAGCATGGCTTGACAAGTCATGCTAGGTCTGCTCCCAGGATGCGAACCTGCAAAACCCAGGCTGCCAAAGCAGAGTGCGCAGACTTAAGCGCTACGCCACTGGGCCAGCCCCATCTTTGTCTTTTTTAAAGAAGCATATTCCAGGGTGAACTAAGGGTAGCCTGATGCCTCATTGATTCAGAATTGAAAGGAGTCTTAGCAATCATTCATTCACTCATTTCTCCATTTGTCAAAACGTGCTCCGTGCTCACTGTGGGCAGATGCTGGAGATACAGTGGGAGGAGGGGCCCACCTTCATCATTGACATTCCAGGTGGCAGAGGCAGTACAAGAAGTCAACAGGTAAATAAGCAAGATGATTTTAGACTTAGGTAAGAGTCTATGAAGAAACAATCATGGCGTATGATAGAGAGCATCTCGGGGGGAGGGGTTGTGTATCTGAGGGGTCAGATACCATTCAGAGAAAGTCCTGCAGCTCTAGGAATCCACTCTGCAATCCCCCAAGTGCTCCTCAGGACTGGACCTTAACGCTTCCTGGGGGAGGGAGCCATCCCCTCCGTGAAGATCCAGTCTGTTTAAGTCTACTCCAGTCTGGAGAAGCTTCCTTCTTCACACTGGACCTGCGTCCCTCTCGTGATCCAGTCCCACTGCTGGTCTTAGATCTTTCACTGGAGCTTATTTCTCTGCGTCATTGAGCACAGCCAGTCTCTCCCCCACCGCTCACCCACCATCCTGCGGGTCACCCAGGAGAGGGCTATCCTGAGAAACAGCAAGCTGACACTGACACCCTCAGCATCCTGAAATCGGTATCGTTACTATTGCCCCAACCAGCGGACAGAAGCCTGCAGCTTGGAGAGGTACAGACAAAGCCAGGAAGGGGGGTTGCCGCGTCACTCGGACTTGCATGAGCCTGAAGCCAAGTGCCTGCTGTGCCCGGTGCCCCCAGCGTGCTGGAAGGAGGGCGAGAGGAGGAGCAGCCGTGTACCACTAACAAGAACTGTTGAGCCCAGGAGAAAGCGTTGGCATTTCCGTTAGAGTCTCCTTGGGGTCACCTTTGACACAGTGACGGGCTGCAATTCCCATCAGGGCAACTCACGTCCTTACTTTTACTATTGAAATGGAAGAGAAAACACGCAACCAATTTTGTGCCGTGGGGCAGACCTCGGGCACCGAGAGAAAGCTGCCATCGCCTGTCTTCCGATGACTTGGGTGCAGAAACGCGCTCGATTTTTGAGAACGTGGGTCTGAATTGTGACAACCTGCTGACATTCTTCACCAACATGTCTACTCATCCCGCTCAATCAGATAGTTAAAAACTACTGAGAAAGCACGAGGGGTTTTTGTGAAGTTTTGAAAGAGACTTGAAACTGAAATTTAAGTATGGCAGTAGGTTAAAAAAAAAAAAAGAAAGAAAAGCAAACTAGCATATCATTTCCTTCCTTTGATGAGTTAGCTGTGAACTTTAAAACTGGAGGAAACCAATTTGGTTTCTTTCTTCGGAATCCTCTCTGCCCTACGTAATCCTCACGGTGTGGAAAGTGAAAGTTCCTCTAAGAGGGGGAGTGGGTGAGGCCGTGGTTTGAAACCAAACCCTGGGCCGTGCGCCGGGCTCCCCGCTGAGTGACGATGGGCACAGTGCTTCAGCAACTTGTGCCTCAGTTTCCTCGTCTGTCATTGAGGATAATGACCCTCCCGGGGTGATGGTAAGAGTGAAATGAGTAAAAATATGCAAAGCGCTTAGGCCAGGGCCTGTCACAGAGCAGCACTTTGTAAACGTGTGTCATTCTAGTTTTAGCGCCAGCTGGAGGTCACTTGCTCATTTAAATTCCAATTTTATTATTGTTCACTATAGGCGGGTGACATATGTTATAATATTTTTTTTTTAAAAGAGGCACGTTAATTGGATGGAACAGGACACTTGGATGCTTCCCACTCAGACCGTACTGCTAACTGAGGGGTTACCCCCGCATTCAGGGCGTCCCCACAGTCCTTTTCATACGTAAGCCTGGCGTCAATTCATGAATGTACTTGAATAAATACCTAAAGGTATAAGAGAGAAAAATTCCTCTGGGAGGGAGACGTTTCTCCCTGGTTACGTGGGCAATCTGAAATAGCCATCCTGGAACCCCTCCAATTTCTCAGAGTTATTCATTGAAAAAAACCCATTGAGCATCTATTTCTAGTATGTTCCAGACCCTGTGCTAAGTGCTAGAAGCGATCTGCAGCCTTCCAATCTTTTAAAATCTGTTTGCGATTAACTTTATACCTCCAGCTCCCTGGAGGTCAGAAACCTGGTTAGAATAGACTTGTCAGAGGGGTCATTGACTTTGGGGGCAAGTCTGGACAGGAAGTGGATGTGCCCATCTGCCTTCCCATCTCTCTGTACTCCCGCTTCCCTGGGACCCTTGCCTGCCATCACTGAGGTGGACCAAGGCTGGATGGTGCCCCAACAGGCATCATCAGAGTCTCTTGACCCCAGGTTCACAATAGAAGCCAGACAGGGAGCATCGGCCAGATAATGGTGCCTGGCAGCCAGAAATTTTGCATTGAGGCACCACATTATCCAACCTCAGCTGCGTTCTGATTTCTCCAGTGGCCCCTAATGTCTTTCAGAGCATCTTCTCTCTGGCCCAGGTTCAGCCTGCGGTCCTGTGTTGCCTTGTCCGATCTCTATCAGCAGCCTTGAGCTGGAACAGCTCCTGAGCCTTGCCCTGTCTTTTGTGGCCCCGAGGGTTTGGAAGATCACAGGACAGTTGTTTGGTTGGATATCTGGATTCAGGGCTGTCTGACGTGTCCTCAAAATTAGGTTCCATTGAAGCACTGCTGGCAGGAATGTTCCCCATGCGCCCCGTGTCATTGGGCACATGGTGTGGACTTCCATCACTAGGTGCAGATGATGTCAGCCAGCTGTTTCCACGGGGACGATGCTCTTGTCCTTCTGAGATCTAAGCTGAAGAAGTCAGGGGGAAGAGTCTGCAAATGAGAGAGGATGGAAGACAGAGGGGGAGAGGGGAGGGGGCAGAAGAGGGGAGAGAGGGAGATGTCGGGAAGAGAGAAGGCTCTGCATGGGGCTGGTGCAGGGGGACTGGAGAATGGTGGAATAGAAGGAGCTGAAGTGATTACTTTAGAAAGAACTAGGAGCTACTCCTGGAAGGAAGGAAGAAGGAAAATCATGGAGAAGGTGGGAGGAGGGGGGGAAAGGGGTGACCGTGGTCAGGGGGCAGGGAGGAGGAGAGGATTCCGAGCAGTTGCTGTAAGGATTTTGCGTCTGTGGGCAGAAATGGGGAAGTCTGGAAAACAGTGCCCCGTGTGATGTGGTGTCACCGGGTCTATGCACCCTCCGCAGGGCTCTGACGAGCACCCGTGCGCAGTGTCAAGGTGGCTCCACTCCTCTGTCTGGACCCCACGCGGGAGCCGCCTCCCGGAGGGGCGCACACAGCCCCTTCCCATGTAAGGGCCCTTTGCAGACAGCACAGTGGCGTCCAGACTTTAATTCCCTTTTATTGCTTCCATGACCACGGAGCCTCAGCGGGGAAGGATGCACAACACCATTCTCGTAAGGACCAAGGAAGAACAGACAGTCCTAGCAGCTCGCCTGCTCTGTTCCCTGCTGGCCCCTCCCTTCCTGGGTCCCTCGGCTCCCTGAGAGTTCGCCCAGCTTTGATCCTGGGGTCCTGACGCCCCAACAGTGACGGCAGCAGAGTGGGAGAGCCCGTGAGTCTGTCTCCAGAGACGGCTGGCAACACTCCCTCCCCTCCCCAGAGTCCAGGCTGGACCACTATGCAGGGCTGGGATGAGGGAGAGGCCGGGGGCCCACCTCGGGAGCGAATTTAATGAGGGGCCGGAAAACTCAGTCATCAGGATAAACAAGATTTTAATGCATTTTTTGTTTTTGTTTTTGTTTCATTGAGTTCATAATAGTTTATAAAACTGCGAAGCTTCAGTTGTTTGTTATTGCTTGTCTGTCCCCGTGTAAGTGCTCCCCTTCACCCCGCCGTGCCCTCCCGCCAGCCCCTTCCTCTGGTGACCACTGAACTGTTCTCCTTGTCCGTGCGTTAGTTTATCTTCCACGTATGAGTGAAATCATCTGGTGTTTGTCTTTCTCGGTCTGGCTTATTTCACTTAGCATAATTCCCTCCAGGGTATTATGTCCATGTTGTTAGGAATGTGACAATTTTGTCTTTTTTAAGGGCTGAGTAGTATTCCACCGCGTATATATTACCACATCTTCTTTATCCAACCATCGGCCGATGGGCGCTTGGGTCGCTTCCACGTCTTGGCTGTTGTGAACAATGCTGCAATGAACATAGGGGTGCATAAGTCTCTTTGGATTGTTGATTTCATGTTCTTTGGACAAATACCCAATAGTGGGATAACTGGGTTATATGGTATTTCTACTTTTAGTTTTTTGAGGAATCTCCATACTGTTTCCCACAGTGTTTGCACCAGTTTGCATTCCCACCAGCGGTGTATGAGGGTTCCCTTCTCTCCACAACCTCGCCAATGTTTATTTTTTGTCTTAGTGATTATAGCCTTAATGCAATATTTAAAAATTAATGCAAAACTATCCAGGATTGTTAAACAAAGCCAGTCAGTAACGGGACCATGCCGAGCCACATCAGAGCCTGCAGCAAAAGGAAAAATCAGTAAAATGGATCCCTGCCTCCCCTAAAACCTAATCTAATGAGGAAGAACATCAGATAAACACAAGCTGAGGGGCAGTCCGCAAAACACCTGACTGATGCTCTCCGAAAGGGACAAGGACACTCCAGAGCAGTCCCCATCAGGGGAGACCAAGGAGATGACGGTGACACACCACACGGGGTCCTGGAATGTTCTGGAAAAAGTGTTTTGGTGGAAACGCGGCTGAGATTCGCACTAAGCCTAGAGGCCGGTTACCAGTGCTTAACCAACAGGAGTTTCTTGGTTTTGATGGCCGCCCTACAGTGAGGTCAGATGCTGACAGTGGGGAAAGCCAAGTGAAGCTATACAGGACATCACCATCCCACTTTTGCAACTTTTCTGTAAGTCTCAAGCTTTCGAAACTTAAAAACTTAAAAAATTTAAATAAATTGCCTGACCTGACAGAAAAAGAAAAAGAAAAGATGAACGTCTTTCTTGCTTCAGCCTGGATTATGTGGAGACAGTTTCTCACAGCTGAACCAGTGGAGCTGAGGCGGGGTGGGAGGTATGGGTCTCGTCTTTGAGGTGCTGGTGTGAAGGTGTGTCTGACACCCCGGGGGAGATGTTGAGCAAGTCGTTGGGGCCGTGGTCTGAGGTTCAGGGCACAGGGTCAGTCTGGGTGTCTCAATCCAGGAGGCTGGCTGGACAGCAGGAGAGAGGTTAGACGGTCGTCAGCAGGTGGACCTGCGCACACCAGTGTGCACAGCTCAATCCTGGATGAGGAGACAGAGCCCCAGCTGGTAGGGTGACTCAGTGCTGGCCCATCTATGTAAATGGGTTGTAGGACAATCAACCTCTGAGATGTTTGCAAGTATGAGAAACAGGACGCTGGCAAAAATGGCTTCTTGGCATTCCAACCAGCCTTGCCAGCGTGATGTTTTGGACATAAAGGTAAATAATTGAATTTTAAGTGATTACGTATTGATGGAAGCACAAACCCTGGCTCGCCTGGTGCTTTGGGGGGTCTGAGTCAAATGATTGAACTGGTAGGTTGACATTCCTGCTTTGTCTCGCTGTGACACGCGCTCTGGCGGGAGCTGGTCAGAGGGAGGGGATGGCTTTGGACCAGCCCGTCATGGATGAGGTGGGGTGGTTAGGAAGCCTTCATGTTCCTGAGGGGAGAAACCTCGCTCATGTCAGTTCAGATGAAGGGCGACTGGCGGCCACCAGGCAGGACCATGTGGCCTGTGCATGACCTGTTCTGAAGCTCCTTTGCTCCTGAGGAAAGTGACATGGCCAAAGAAAGAATTCTTGCACCTCGACACGACAGGCAGGAAGTGGCATGCCACTCCCACTCGGGAGAAGTGGGTTGTGTGATCTGGCAGCTGGGTCTCTTCCTGTGGGTGTGTGGGCCAGCCCTCCGGGTGCTGCTGGCGGGCACAGTGGGGCCTGAAAACAGCATTAGAGCCACCTTACAATCCAGCAAGGAGGGGACTCAGGGTCACAAGTGTGTGCCCACCTCAGACAGGTAGGTCTGGGGCATGGGGTGGTGTGGGGCTGGGGTGTTTGCTGAGGACCAGGTGTGTGTGTGTGTGAGTGTACGAGTGTGCATGGATGTGTGTAAGTGCATGAGTGTGAGCAGGCGTGTGATTGTGTGAGGTGGTGTGTATGTGTGTGTGTGAGCCTGTGTGTGCATGTATGTATGTGCATGTTTGTCAATACGTATTTGTGCATATGCGTACGTGTGAGCGTGTGTATGGAGGTGTGAGGGTATGTGTGTGAGTGTGCACATGTGTGACCGTGAGTGTGCACGAGTGTGTAAGCGTGAGTGCACATGCTTCAGCAACGGCCGCGGCAGTGGCTGGGTGCAGCCCCGCAGGCGCGGACCGCCCGGCACTGCCCTGTAACAGGCACCTGAAGCCCGGCCGCCTGGCGCTGGGAAGGCCCCTTCTTTCTCACCCCAAGCAGCGCCTGAGTCTCCGGCTCACCCACCCCTGCAGGGCGGCCCTGGAACTGAACAGCACCTGCCCAAAGGAACGCGGTTAACGGAGGAGAAGCCCAGGGGAGCGGGGCTGCTGGTGCCCTGCCAGCCAGCGTCACCACGGGAGGCCAGGAGGCCTGGGAAGGAAGGGGACCCCGCTGACCAGGGCGAGTGGAGCCGCCCACGGAGGGACGGGCGGAGGAAGCCCGGGGTTTCCCGACTCCAGGAAAGGTTTCGTCTTGCGTCCAAGGTGCTCCTCTGGTTCCCGTGTTTCCGCCAGTAGTCTGTCCAGGTGCACCTGTGTGTGTGGATGCGATTTTCAGCATCTTCTTTCCAATGAGACAGGAAAGCGGCCTGAACTTGCCCAGCCCAGGGCACCCCTTGGACAATGCACCTCCCTCCATGTGCTTCAGTGTGTCCCCCACGTGAACCATGGAGCTAGGCTCAAAATATTCAGTAAAGAGGACTTTTTGTAACCCCCTGCAGCCCGTAGGTGTGTGTACACGCATACGTGTGCATGTGGATACACACACACTCACGCACATTCCTTCCTCTGGGCTGTCATCTGCGCGTGGATCTGAGATGTCTTCATCAGAGTGATGATGAAATCTCTGTCAAGCTTCGGTAGGACTCCCGTTTCTCCTTCACCAAACTGGCTGTGCAGGGGTGTAGGCTGGGAATCACGCGGGGCGTGTGATAGCATGAGTGGCTGCCTTGGCCTGGGGTGGCTGCCATGCAGACGTGCCGGACAACATCGGGTGTGACAGAGCAGGCTTGGGGGCATTTCGGGTCTGGGCCTGATGGCAATCCCCTCTGCTAGGGTTTCCAAGAAGTCCCCGGGCTGTGGACTTCAGCAGCCGCCCCCTGTTTGTGAAAGTCCAGCTGCCATGCCGCCCGCTGAGTCATCGCCAGACTTCATCGCCCGGCTTCCCATGAGCTTTGCTCCTTTATTAGCCGGCACCCCTTTCTTGAACTTGCCGTTTTGTACGCATAGTGTCTGTTTGTGAACGTTTTGGTCCTAAGGTACTCACAGTACCGCTGTGGGGTATTGTTTGCATTAGTTAGAATGCTGTGGTGAGAGTCACGTGGCTGAAGATGACGGAGAATCCAGGACTCCAGCGAGGACTGAGGACCATTCCAGGAAACACAGGCTGAGTGCTCAGCGTTTGATCCCCTCTTTTCGTTTGTTTACGGCCTAATGATTTTATAGCGGAAACCGTACACATCTCCTGCATGGAGAGAGGAAGTGTTCCTGGAAGGATGTCAGGGTTATTAGGAAAACGAGAGCAAGAGCCACAGGAGATCGAGTTGTGCGTGTGTGCATTTCTCTAAATCCACTTAAAACAATACCTCTCTGAGTTTGTTCTCTTCCCACTCGCTGAGCCTGCAGAACAGCCGTGATTTACGAGTCCTGCCAGTGGCTTCTGTCCAGCTCCTCCCTCCCGGGAGCAATCTGCAGCCTGGCCTGGCTGGACCAGCAGTGGCTGCGTGCGAGCAACATCACCTGTGATCTTATTTGAGGGCTGGACTCAGAGTTGTCACAGAGCATCCACAGATAAAGGCTCCGTTCCCAGGGCGAGCGGGAGCCGTGCTGATGGCTGAGCGGCTGCAGTGTTGAATGACTGCCCCCAAGTGTCCTTCTGTGGGAGAAGAGAGCAAAGGGCCTCACACGATGCTGCCACCTCCGTGGCCTCCACCCCTGGGAGATGGGCTCTGGGCAGGGGAGAGCACAGAAGACAGCCTGGGAGAAGGATGCTGGGTGACCAGAGCTCGGTGGAAGCTACACCTGCTGGAGGACTTCCTTTCAGGGGAAAGAGCCCCAGCCACCCCTTCTGGAGTGTGGTCAGGTGTCGAATGTCCGAGCTCCCTCCGTGGGACAAGCACTGTCTCATAGGCTGGCCTGCGTCCCCTCCCCGGCTGCCACGGTCTGAGCTGTGTCTTGGTGGAGGTCCTGCTGTAAGGCACCCTTGCAGGACAAATGGCTGCTCTTTGCTGGCAGCCCGGCCACCAGCTGATCCACTGCCCTCCTTTGTGTCAATTATAAAAAGGCCCCCTTCCTGGGGGACTCCCTCCCTTAGGGTGTCCAGGGTGTGCGGACCCCGGGCTGGGTCAGGACCCCGGTGCCTCACTGTGGCTGGGCAGAAATGGAACAACCTTCCTTGGTGGCCCTGTGGGTACCTTCCCCATCCTCCATCCAAGCTGGTGAAGGATGAAATCCTCAACAACCTCAAGAGTGGGCTGAATTTTATATCCCCACACCTGGAGCTCTCGGCTGCTCCGCTGGCCTACTGTCCTGCTCCGTCCTGGCCAGCTCGGACCAGCCCTGCTTGTCTTACGCAGACTTCCTCTAAGCCTTCTTTCTCCAAGTTCCAGAGTTATTTCAGCGATCATAATTTTAATTCCCAGGAGGCCTTCTTAATCTTTAATTATTCTTTTTTATGCTAGCTATTCTTGATTTGTGGATGCAGTGTCTTCTGTTGTTTCTCTAAAGACATTAGTGACAATTTTCCAAGGTTGTGTTTGTTTTCTGTCTTATCTCTATTTTCTCTGGTTTGATTTTCCTCCCTTCTTCCCTCCCTCCTTCTCTCCCTTCCTTCCTCTCTTTCTTTTGGCTCTCTCTTTCATATTGGAAGATTTCCTTAAATGCTTGGGAAATCCTTGTCTATTCATGTTAAAGAGACAGTTAACGGAAAGCTGACTGTATGAGGGGCAGGTGGTGCCACGCAGGGGCTGCCCTGTGGGGACACAGCACGTTGGGCTAGTGTGTGTGCAGGTGGGAACCCCCATCTCTTCAGCGGGGCCCTTGTTTTCCCCCAGAGACGAAGACAACACTCTCCAGGCAGGGACAGGGCTTTCTGCCATTCCTCAGGGAGAGGAGCGGTGGGCGCAGGAGGTGGGTGCTGCCTCGAAGGGCAGCGTGGGTGGGGAGGGGTCTGCATCAGGCTGGGGAATGGGGAAGGGGCCCTGGTGGTTTGTAGAACGCTTCAATCCAGTGCTCTCCTTTTATGCCTTCCAGCATCCCTGGTGCATCAAGTTCCTGGAACTTGCTGGTCTTCTGTGGAGCATTTGCTCAGTTTTGTCAGAATTTTCCACAGGTTGATGGCTTGTGGCTCCTTCTACCCTGCTAGTCAGTCACTACTTCTCCAATTGCTTCGTTTAAGTTTTAAACAGCTCTATTTTGGTTACTTTCGTGTTTTTTGTTATCCTCAGCAGTACTGCTATGGAGGTTCTCGTATGCATTTTCTGGTGCATGTTGGCAAGTGTCCCCCTCGGAATAGAAAGGATGGGTCACCAGGTGTGCTCATGCTCCACTTGACCAGGTAACATCAAACTTTGTCCTAACTGTTGAACCAATTTTCAATGCCACCAGTAGTGATGAGCGTTTCCATTGATTCACATTTTCTCCAATACTTGGTGTTATGAGACTTTATATTTTTACCAGTTGGGTAGGTCTGAAACGGTATCTCCACACCTTCTGTGGACAATGTACTCAACCTCCATATTTACTCTCCATTGTCTTCCAGATCCTATTGCTACTGTCAGCCCTTTTTAGATGGCTGCCCTTTCGTAGATGCTCCGTTCTACTCCTTGGGATGCTTTGAAAACCTTCTGTTTTATTTTGTGCTCTACAGTGTCACTGTGATATAGCCGCATGTGTGGGAGGATTTTTAAAGATTTATACTCAAGTTCACTGAGCTTCCTAGATCTGAGCATTGGTGGCTTTCAACAATTCTGGAAAATTCTCAGCAACCACCTCTTAAAAATATTTGCTCTTCCTCATCCTCCATTATTTCCTTTTCAAACTCCAGTCAGACAGAGATTAGACCTTCTCATTTGAATATCCATGTCTCTCAACTACCTTTTCTTTTTCCTGTTTCTTTGTTCCTCTGGATTGTATTCTGGATGTTTTCTTTATTTCTATCTCTCAGTCCTTTCCCAGTTCTTTCTCCAACTGACTACAATCTGATGTTTATATCTCCACTGTGCTTTAGTTTGAGTGAAACTTTTTTTCATTTCTAGAAATTCTTTTGCATTCTTTTTTTTTGTTTTTGAGGCAGATTAGCCCTGAGCTAACATCTGCTGCCAATCCTCCTCTTTTTGCTGAGGAAGACTGGCCCTGAGCTAACATCTCTGCCCATCTTCTTCTACTTTATATGTGGGACGCCTACCACAGCATGGCTTGACAAGTGATGGGTAGGTCCACATCCGGGATCTGAACCGGGGAACCCCAGGCCGCTGAAGCAGAGCGTGTGAACTTAACCGCTGCACCACTGGGCTGGCCCCTCTTTTGCATTCTTTTTCAAAGCTGTGCAAAAGTTATTCATAGTGACTTGTTTCCTGATCATATTTTCAGGCTTCTTTTAAAAAATTGCTTCATAACCTAGTTATGTTAGATTCAGTTTCTGTTTATTTCAAAACCTGTGGGATTTGGGAATCTGCATTTTTACAGATATTCAGGTGATTCCGATGCAATTGTTCCTCAGAACACACCTTGAGAAACAGGAAGATGACTTAAGAAATGTAAAAAATGTCCACTTTACAGCATAATCACCAGCAGTGGGTATTCCCATCAATCTTTTTTCACAATTTAATAGAAAAAAAAATCATATATTGAGACAAAAAGGCACCCCTTTCATATTAGGAAATATGGTAGAATTTTCTTCTTAACGTGCTAGCAAAATTTACATTCCATAGTTCTTTTACCTCTAAGAATATCACATGTGAACTCCTATGTAATATCTTATTAACCTTTGGTCAAAAAGTTAGATTTTGTCCGGGCCAGCCCAGTGGAGTAGTGGTTAAGGTTTATATGCTCTGCTTCGGCGGCCTGGGGTTCGTGGTTTTGGATCCCGGGCGCAAACCTACCCACCCCTCATCAAGCCACACTGTGGTGGCGTCCCACATAAAGTAGAGGAGGATTGGCATGGATGTTAGCTCAGCGACAATCTTCCTCATGCACACACAGTTAGGTTTTGTGGCTGGCCGGCTAGAAATCCCGATGCCTCCTGTGGAAGCACAGAAGGAGACTCTCAGAATTATGACTCCATGGGACCATCTAGGGGTTGTATCTTTTGGAGTTTTCAGGGCACACTGATTTATAGAACCTCTATGAAATTAATTACCTTTTATTCCTCCTAAACCAGATAGACCTACAGATACACGCAAACCCAGCGAACATTTAAAGGGTGTCTTCCATCTCTGAAATATTTTTTTGTGGAATTGAATCCAAAATTACCTTGGGCAAAATGTGGAAGTCACTGACAATGACACGGGATGATTACACCGTCCTTGTCGAGTGCCGAGCACCTTTCTACGCACTTCACTCTCGCTGACTCTCGTCCTCCTTAAGACAGCCCCGTGAGATAGCATCACTATCAATCTTATTTTACAGACGTGGAATCTGAGCACAGAGAGGTTCAGCAATGTGTCCAAGGTCATACAGGAAATAGTAGAAAACCAGGCATCAGAACTGTGGCAATGGGGTTCCGGCAGCTGTGCTCCTGGCCTCCATGTGATAACACATTCTTCAATATTTTAACCTCTCTGATCCTGGAGCCTGGCCAGTGGCCGCCAATCAGGGGCCAACATGCAGGGGCTCTAGGCATTCCCTTTGCAGGGACATGTTGAGTTCATCCAGGACAGCCTGACAGGAAAGTGAGCAGCAGGCACCAAAGGGGGAGGGCTGACCCGCTCGGGGGGACGCCACAGCAGGAGCCATGGCCGCTCATCACACGGCAATCTGGTCCTTTCATAAGTAATTGATTGAGCTGAAACTCGCATAACATAAAGTTAACCACTTTAAAGTGAACAATGCAGTGGCATTTAGTACAGTCACCACGTTGTGCAATCACTACTTCTAGTTCCAGAACATTTTCATCACGCCCTGAAGAAACCCCGTAACCCTCCAGCAGTCACTCCCCTCCCCCCAGCTCCTGGCAACCAACAACCTGTGTTCCATCTCTCCGGATTGATCTCTTCTAAGCATTCCTGTAGATGGAATCGTGCAACACGTGCAACACGTGTAACCCTTTGCATCTTCCACTTAGCATGACGTTTTTAAGGTTCACCCAGTTAGCGTTGTGTTTGTAGCATCTATCAGACTTCATTCCTTTTTACGGCTGAATAATGTACCATTGTATGTATTTACCACAATGTGTTTATTCATTCCTCTATTGATGGACATTTGGGCTGTTTCCACCTTGTGGCCATTGTGAACGGTTCAGCTGTGAAGGTGCATGCATGCGTGTTTGTTTAAATCCCTGTTTTCGGTTCTTTTTGGGTGTATACCTAAGAGAAGAATTGAAGGGTCATGATAATTCTATGTTTAACTTTTTGAGCAACTTCCAAACTGCTTTTCAAAGTGGCTGCCGCATTTTGCAATCCCATCAGCAATGTTTGCAGATTCTGGTTTCTCCACATTCTTGCCAATACTTGTTATGGTCTGTCTTCTTCGTTACAGCCATCCGAGTGGGTGCGGAGTGGTTTTTGCTCTGTGGTTTTATTTGCATTTCCCTAATGACTAATGGTGTGGAGCATCTTTTCCTGTGCTTCTTGGCCATGTGTATCTTCTCCAGAGAAATGTCTCTTCATCTCCTTTGCCTGTTTTTAAACTGGGCTGTCTTTTTATCGTTGAGTTGTAAGAATTCTTCATATGTTCTGGATACAAGTTCCTTATCAGATATATGATTTGCAAATATATTATCCGCTTCCGTTGGTTGTCTTTTCACTTTCTGGATGGTATCTTTTGAAGCATGAAAGTTTTAAATTTTGATGAATTCTACCTTACCAAGTTTTTTCTTTTGTCATTTATGTTTTCGGTGTTGTATTTAAGAAGTCATTTTCTAACCCAAGGTCATGAAAATTTGCTCCTATATTCTCTTCTATAGCTCTTACATTTAGGTGTATGATCGTTTTTGAATTAAATTTTGTATTTGGTGTGAGGTAGTGGGTCCAACTTTGTTCTTTTTTTGGTAATAAAAATTATCCATGTTTAAGTTGTGCAACATGATGTTTTGATACACATTTACACAGTGTACTGATTACTACGGTCAAGCTAACTAGCAGATCATCTCCTCACATAGTTAACCATTCGGGATTATCTGTTTGGATCTTTATGTTCTTGTCTTAAGCTGTAAACATTTTGAGGGCTGGGACCATTTCTCTTGCTCACCTGTTGTTCAACCTCCTGTCCTTTTCTGATATACTTGCAGAATAAAGGAGACCTTGTACAAATCATTTCACCCTGAGAAACAGCTTATATTCTAGAAAACAATAGCTCTAGAGCACACAATTCTACGTAATCTTCAAGTCCTAGCCATAAAATTATATGAATTCTTCTCGACTGGGATAGCTTGGGAATATGACTACATATCCTTTAATAACTGGTCTAAGATTGGACATCTTTCCTCTAATTTTAGCTTGAGAGCTCTGTGGAAAAGCCTACTGTTTTTCTGGCACATGGTAGCTATTGAATAATTCTATTTTATGGCAGAGCCAAGAATAATAATTTCTTATAGTTGAAGTCTTTGCAAACACCATAAATGGCCATACCTTTTGGTCACTCCAGAGGTAGGTCATTTCTAAATTGGTGGTCTTGACAATAATGTTGCTTATACAGCAAATGCAGCTTCCTCTGAAACACCCTGAAGCGTTCTCATGGAAATCTTTTTTATCTTCACTGTATTCTTATAAAGTAGGGAGAGATGAGTAATTGTTTGCGGCAAATGACCATTTCCTCAGGCTCATTCTGGGCTATTCTTGTACATTTCAGCTGTTCAATTGTAGTTTTATAGTTTTACTGTGGTTCTGGTCGTTATGATGGGCAATGTGAATCCTTCAGGAGGACAATTTCCATTGCTTCACGAGTATATTTTTATTTGTTTCAATGAAGTTATTTAATAACACATTTTTCGTGAAGAATAATATGGATTTGAAGATATAATTTGGGCATGAAATATTATTTGATTTTTAGAAGAGTTGGAATGCTTTCCCTAAATTTATATTTTCCTTAAATGTTAAAACTTATGAACTTGTGTTATTTCTCTGCCTTCAAAGAAGCTGCTTATTCAGGCCAAAAAGCACTTTTGTGGTACTCCGTACAGCAGGAAGAACACCGCTCCATTTGACAGAGAGTGGTACCCCTTGAGGACGTGTCTCAACGAACAGAATGTAATTTCCATGCATTCAAAAAATACGGCACATCACGGGAAAAGAAGACCATTTCTCATCTATTTTATATTTCACTCATTATAAATTTAACACCAAAATCTGACTTTAAAGAAAAAAAAAATGAGGGAAAACAATGGATCAATTCCATTTGTGAATATAGACACAAAAAGCAAAAAACCCTAAAACATTAGTGAATCAAATTCAGCAGTGAATTAGAACATAGATCCTGCCTGACCAGTAGGATTTCCTCCAGGAACATAAACATGATGCAACACGTTTACCAAACTCATTTACTGAAACACATTAAAGAACAGCGTAATTATATCGGTAGATTCAAAAATAACATTGGAGTAATTTTTAGCTATTTGTAACATAAGCTGTAAACACAGTAGGACTAGGAATAAGCTGCTAAAACATAACGAAGGTAATTATCAAAAATCTACACGGTAAATTGTGAAATGTGGAACGTGATGGCAATGCCCTCTATTATCACTATTAGACAGGAGGATGCAGAAGGAGGCGAGCTGTGGAGACGCGCAGCCTTCGGGACATCCTCGCATCTCTGGCTCTGCCCTCCCGTGTGGGCCAGCTCCCTCCAGGTGGTCGGGTGCTGTAGCGGCCAGGCCTCTGCCCACGCAGGGCCACTTCCAGAGAGACAGGAAGTTCTGGATGCCAACCCAGACGAAAAGGCAGACTTACCCCAAAGACCCAGCATGACCCTCCCCACATCCTTTTGGCCGGAGTTGGGTCCCATGTCGACTTTGGAACCAGTCCTTGGGAAGAGCTGTGGGATTAGACAAGTTAGGGTGACACTGGAGTAGAGCGGGACCAACTTTCGTGAAGAACATGGAAGAACTTGTTTCCCGAATAAGTTTGGAGTTATCTCAGTCAGGAGGAAGTGGAAAGGGATTATGGCTGGGTGAAGAACACTCGTTCATTTGGAGGAAAACAAAGACAGACCCCTATCTTTTTCCAGATAAATAAATCCCAGAAGGGTGAAATAGCTAAAACAAACCCATAAAAGTATTAGGAGAAGAGCATTTGCCTAACCTTGGAGAGAGGAAGGCCTTCTCAGGGAACAAACCAACTTCAAAGGGCATTAAGGCAAACAGTGGCCGATTCCCTGTAGAAATGAAACATTTTTTGTGCAAAGGAGATTAGAGACTGAGTCAAGTTACACATGAGGGACAGGGTAGAGCATTTGCAACCCACGTGGACAAAGATTGAGTATCGTGTGTATACAAAGAACTATAGGAAAGGACAAAGCAAGGGTCCAGTTGAAAAAATATCTAAGAATATGGAGAGGCAAGAGAAAATGTGGAAAGTGAGGAAACGTTAAAACTCTTGACTTCACTGGTAGCAGGAAAATTAAAATTGAATCAACAAAATACCAAATTTCCTATCAAATTCTAACAATTTAGAAGAAAGGGTTGCAGAAACTGGAAACTGTTCTGTAATTTCACTGATGGGGATGTGAACTGCCACGACTTTTAGGAGAAGCAATCTGTCAGTATCTGTTAACTCTGTGATGTAGAAATCCCACTTTTAGCAAAATATAGTCTATAAAAATAAAAAACTAATGCATGGAAATATATACCCAAAGATTTTTATTTTTTATTTATTTTGCTGAGGAAGATTTGCCCTGAACTGACATCTGTTGCCAGACTTTCTCCTTTTTTTAATGTAAGCTGCTGCCACAGCATGGCCACTAACAGACGAGTGGCGTGGGTCCATGTCTGGGAACTGAACTCGGGCCACTGAAGTAGAGCACACCAAACTTAGACACCAGGTCACGAGGCTGGCCCCAGAGATATTTTTGTGCATTTTTTAAAAATAGCAAAACACAGGGAACCATCTGGTCATCCATCCACGGTGGAATTGCTGAAAAAACTCTGCCACGCACGTGCCGTGGACTAGCACGTTGCTAGAAAGCCATCGCGAGACCCCATGTGGGAAGGGAGTGGTAGCAGCATAACTGTGGAATGTCCCTAAATCCTTCAACAATCCAGACAGAGCAACTGGGATAACAAATCCACTATCCATGGACAACGTCTATGCGACACAGGCAACTGAGTGGGGGCCGTGGAGGGAAGACCCAGAGCAAAGACCAGCAGGGACTCAGGACTCCCAGGCCACCTGAGGGCTCTGCAGGTGTCAGTTCACACGTGAGTGCAAGGGAACTGGACTAGCTGAGGGACTTTGGGGTCCTATGAACTCTCCTGTCAAGCAAATCTCCACGATGAGGCGGCTCCTGCCAATTTGCTCCAGAAATTCTTCTGTGGATATTCACAAGGGCATTGACCTGTACTTTTTCTCTTTTGTAACAACCTTGGTTGGTTTCGGTATCAGGGTCATTCGGACTTCATGAACCCAGCTGGGGGCGTTTCGCTGTCTCCTGCTCGCTGGAGGCGTCTCTACAGGATCCGCATCGAAACCGGTGCAGCCATTTGGGCCTGGAGTTTTAAGGGAAGCTTCAAATTATAGGTTTAATTTCTTTCATAGTTATAGGATCATCCATGTTTATCATTGCTTCTGGGATCAGCTTTGGTAGGTTGGAAGTTTCTAGAAATTTGTCTACTTTTCTCTTGAAAAGTTAAATTTATTTAAACGTTACCAGTTTGCATTGTAATGACTGTCTTACAATCTTGTAAACATCTCCAGGAGCCACAGGGGTGCCCCTGTTTACATCCCTGACTCTTGGAATTTGTGTCTCCCTTTTTACCTTGAGAAGCCCCAGCAGGAGCTTGCAGAGTTGGGTTTTTCAAAGAATGACCTTTTAACTTAACAGAGCTTTGGATCAGATGTTTGTTTTCCATGATATGAATTTCTGCCCTTTCCTTTTATTTCTTTCCTCCAACTTTGTCTCTCTCTCTTTTTTTTAAATTTGACGTTCTTATTTTGAGTCCTTTAGATGGATGCTTAGATCATTGATGTTTAGTCATCTATCTTCTCTAATATCTGTGCTTAAAATTTTAAATTCTCCTCTAAGCACTTCTTTAGTAACATCTCACAAATGTTAGTATTTTTATTATCACTCAGTTCAAAATAATTCCTAATTTCCATTGTGATGTCTTCATTGATCCTTGAGTTATTGAGGAATTTATTCCTTATCTTCCAAACCGAAGGAAATTTTCTAGTTACCCTTCTCTCATTATTTTTCCAGATTAACTGAGCAGTGACCCCACAACATACTGGATGTGATGTGGCTCCTTTGACACTTTCTGAGGCTTGCCCGAAGGTCCAGTATTTCACTGCCTTTGGTGAGTCTTCCACGTGTTCTAGAAAAGAGGTATATTCTGCATATATAGAAAAATTAGATGAGGTTTTTACTTGTTTTTTCAAGTCTGGTTTAATCTTACTGGTTTTTTGTCAAGTTTGCTCTGGCAATTACTGAAAGATGTGTGCAAAATTCTCTGACTCCGATTATGGATCTGTCTATCTGTCTTGTGGATTTCTGTTTTTGCTGTTCAGATGCTGAAGCAATGAATGTTATTATGTGCATAAAAATGAGAAGTGTCCTGTTTTCCTGATGAGGTGACTTTTCCATCCTTTCCCCTAGAAACCTTGTTGGACCTGTGGTCTGTTTGGTCTGATGATCTTATTATTTTTATCATCAAGGCATGATAATACCTGTATGAGAGCTCTCTTGATCATTTACCTTCCACTTTTGGTCTTCTTACATTTTAGAAGTGTTTATTTATGATTTTGTTTATCAACTCTGATAATATTTGTCTTTTAATTGGAACATTTAGCTTATTTACATTTAATTTAATTACCGATAAATTTTACTTAACTCTGCCTTCTTACTATTTGCCACTTGCTGCCCCCGTATGTTTTCTCTCTCCCTCTTTTGGGTTGAACATTATTTATTCTTATTCTATTTCTCACCCCCGTTAGCTGAGGAGTTGTATAGTCTTTTATTGTCCTTATTGTGATTGCCTTGGAGATGACAACAGGCTACTCGTCCTATTGCATAGAAATACTTGCTCTATTTTACCCCTTGCCAGGCAATCTGGGGATGTTAGGCCACCTGAAACCTATTACTGCCTCCTGGCTTAATTCTGTTATATAGCTCATATTCCCTTAGATTTAGCCGAAATTTTACCCTTTTTTTTGTTTTTTTCTTCTTGCATTTCCAAGCTTATACCTGTTATCATTTCCGTTCACCTGTGGCTCACTCCTTAATGATTTCTTTAGTGAGTTTGTTCTCATGAGAAATTCTCCACCTTACGTTTATCTGGAGATATCTCTGCTTCACTTCCATTCTTGAAGAATAAATTCACTAGTCGTATAATTCTCTTTCGATATTTAAAAAAAGTCTTCTCAAGGGCCAACTCTGTGGCCTGGTGGTTAAGTTCAGCACACTCTGCTCTGGTGGCCTGGGTTTGACCTACACCACTTGTCGGTGGCCGTGCTGTGGCAGTGACCCACATACAAAATAGAGGAAGATTGGCATAGGTGTTAGCTCAGGGTAAATCTTCCTCAGCAAAAAGTAAAAAAATGAAGAAGAAGAAAAAAAATCCTTTCAATATCATGTCATTGCCTTCTGGCTTCTAATATTTCTACTGGAGAATCAGAGGTCAGTTTAATGATGGCTCCTCTGGTTTTTTCCTTTGGACACTTTTATGACTTCCTCTTTGTCATTGATTTTCAGAAGTCTCTTTCTGTACTCAGAGGTGAATTGTGTGTGTGTGTGTGTATGTGTTTAGTACTGTTTGGGGTTTACAAGTCTAATTCAATCTGTGCTTAATATCTGCGTTGGTCTAAGTTTTCAAGAAAGCAGATTCTAAGGTGAAAGGAGGTACAATCACAGGACAGTGAGTGTGAGGGACGGGGGAAGAGAAGCACATGCCGAAGAGTGCTGATTGCACCTGAACACAGAGACACAGCTGGGTGCTCATGCCCCCACGGTATCTTCAGGCAGGCTGACCAGAAAAACACTTTCTGGAACAGTCCATCAGAGGAGGGAAGAAAGAGGAGCTTGCTTGCTGGTGCTCTCATTTCTTGCTTCCCATTATCAAAGTTCCCCTTGTGGGTTTGACAATCCAATACTTCTGGGTATGCTGCCCTGGAGAAGCCAGATCCCGATTCTCAGCTGAGTTGATAAGCGGTGGGGGAGCCACAGCCTCAGAGAGTCTGGTCAGGCCAGGTCTGGGCACTGGGGCTGCTGCTGCTCTCGCCATCGCAGCTGCCAAGACATAATGCGGAGGAGCTGGGCCTTACCCAGGAGGGAGGTCAAGAGAACCTGGCTCTTGGAGGTGACTTGGTGTCAGCTGTGGTTGCAGCAGTGCTGACAGCAGGTGGGGAAGTCTACAAACAAGGAGCCGAGGTCCTTGGAGTCAGGAATGAATGAATGAATGAATGAATCTGACGAGGGACATACACTGTTCTCAGTAAAATGTCTCTCATCACTTTGGGGAAACCATTGTCTGTGGCTCAGTCTTCACATCGCTCCTGCTCCATCTGTTGGTGGCCTCTGGACAAGACACTATTTTCTCTTTTACCCTTTCTTTGTGTTTCTCTCTGTCTGCCTCTTTGTGCTTTATTCAGAACATCTTCTAATCTGTGTTCCTGTTCACATATTCTCTCTGTAGCTGTGTCTGATCTCTTGTTAAGCCCATCAATTGAGCCTTGCAATTAGTAATTTTATTTTTGGTTTTAGAATGCCCATTGTTTTTCTATAAAAGTTTCCAATATGCTGCCAGAAACTTCAATCTTGTTCTTAATCTGCTTAAACATATTAAGAGTAGATATTTTAAAGTCTGGGACTCAAACTGCGTTTTAGATTCTGTTGAGAAGCAATTGTTAATTTCATTGGGTGTGATAAGGGTATAATGGGTAATATAATGGTTATATAAAGGTAATATATATAAAGGTATATATATAAAGGTAATGGGTTGTTAGAATTATATACTGAAGTCCTCATAGGTGGAATGATACTATGTCTGGGATTTGTTCTAAAATGCCCCCAAAGTGTGCATGTGTAATTGTTGAAGATGAATAATTTGTACATGGGGGGGTTCATCAAGCTATCTTTTCTTTGATGTATGCTTAAAACTTTCCAAAATAAAAAAGTGTTTTAGAAGTCTGGTTCTAATAACTCCATTTTGGGGAAGTTCCCAGGAGTTTGCTTGTATTTTCTACTGCCTTTCTTGGTTTACATTCCCGGGATTTTGTCCCCTGGGCATTGGTTATTTCTGATTGAAGGTCAAACATTGTATACGACAAGTAGTTGGAACAATTTGAAGTTTAGTTTGATGTTATCTTCCTCCGGGAAGGATTTATGTTTTCTCCCTGCTGGCAGCTGGGACCCAAGCAGCTCAGATTCACCATAATCCAATTTCACATGTGACTTGAAGCTGAGATCCAGTCCCTGGAGAGAGATTAACATCTGGGTCCCCCTCACTCCTGGGATGCAGCCCTTCCTGGTTCCCCTCCCAGAGTGTGGGGTCTATGAGACTCTCCTGCCTCTGGCGGGTCCTGGGCCCCAGGTTTTGTCCCCACGATGCTGAAAGGAGCTGGTGATTCCTCTTGCTGCCTCTTGACCACTTTTTTTGGAAAGGGCAAACACCTCTTGGAAGACTGATCTCAGAAGATGGGCTCACCCCTCTGTCCTTCCGTAGCTCCCAGGTCTTGCCCTGTAATTCTTGTTGGCTTGTTGTTCTCTGGTGCCTTCAAGCAGATTCTTGCTTTTTTTCCTTAAAGATGGGCACATGAGCTAACAACTGTTGCCAATCCTTTTTTTTTTCCTGCTTTTTCTCCCCAAACTCCCCAGTACATAGTTGTATATTGTAGTTGTGGGTCCTTCTAGTTGTGGCATGTGGGACGCCACCTCAGTATGTCCTCACCCAGGATCCAAACCAGCAAAACCCTGGGCCGCCAAAGCAGAGTACGTGAACTTAACCACTTGGCCACGGGGCCAGCCCAGGATTCTGTTATAAAAAATATTTGCCCACTGTTCTAGCTTTTCCCAAGGAGGATCGTGCTAAATTAGCCAGTCCACAAGTGCCCTATGCCATGTCTCTTCTCTCTTTGTTTTTCCTCCTCTGATGGGTCTCTCCTCTCATCTTACCATCTCTTCTGCCCGGGGTTCTGTGAAGGCTGCCTGGTGGGGGGCTTTGGTTCCATTTATAAACAGAAAGCTGCTCTAGCAGTCCTCAGAGCTGGTTGACACTGACAAAGCTCTTGGTGGCCCAGCCATGTGGCTCCAGCATTTGCATGTCTTTGCGCCAAGTCCATGCAACCCCTCATAGGCACAGATAACTGAGTTGACTGCACTTGAAGACAGAGGACCTGGCTGCGCACCGTGGGGTCCCCTGAGCTCAGAGGAAATGTCTGCGGCAGGCGAGTGGACCTGACTGAGAACCCTCATCCCTGATGAAATGGACGGCTCACCACGGTGACTCTACCTGCATAAGTCACATTTCTTTCAGCAGCAGTTTTTGAATGCTTTTAGGGGCTGTAGCTTGAACTGAGTGTTTCAAATTAGTGGAAGATGATGCAGAACTTCTGCTTGGATTCAGTTTACCTCAACAGACATCAAGGGTGGGAGGGAGAGAAGGAGGAAAAAAAGAGGGAGGGCAGGGAAGAGCGAGGTGGGTGGAAGGGCCTATTCTCCCACTTACCATCCTTGGAAACCCCAGCAGACCCGGAGCTGAGACAGCTGGCAGCCTCCTGTAGTGTGGGTACAGCTCCTGACACCTGAGCCTGCAGCAATTTATCAGGTAGGAACACCTGGGCAGGAGGAGGGCACGCTCAACGTTTCCCTCATGTGCTCTGTGCCTGAGAGGCAAGTCTGGTCTTGAACTATATGTGCTGCTTCTTTTTGTCTTTTAAATGGTCTTTATTGAGAGAGAAGCTCATTTATGGAAGAAAGATTTGACGGATTTAGCATGATCCCACCCAAACACCCCAAGGACAGGTGAGGCCCAGGAAAGTCAGGTGAGCCCCACTCAGTCTGTCTTCATGCTCTGGATCCCAGGCCCCGCCCCTGTCCCCGCTCAGTGATGACGTGTCTGCTGTACTGAGCCTCAGTGTGCAGGCACTGCTCACAGAGCTTTAGCTGAATGAATTTATTTAATCTCTGAAACAATCCTGTGAGTCAAGAACTCCTTTATATCCATTTGATAGATGAGAAACTAACACATACGTTAACACGTGTCCAGCAAGTGGTGGAGGTGGATTCAGACCCAGGCAGCTTGGTTCCAGAGCCTGTGCTTTTCTGCTGCCCTCCTCGGGGCCTGAGCTCAAAGCCGTGCTGTAGGGCGCCCTCCTCCCTGGGGGTGCGAGCTCCGTGCTCATCGCTCACCGTCCCACCCAGGAGGCTCAGGAATCAGGGTCACGCCCTGGACTCTTGTCTCTCTAGAAACAGCTCTCCTCTCACTTGGGGTCCCCTCGCCTGCCTCCCCCTGCTTCCGAGTTGAGTCTTGTGGAATCTAGCCGCCACAGACAAATGGCCCCAAATCTCTGAGACTTAAGGAGGTTCCCAGAGTTTGAGATCACAGTGGTTCTGGGGTAGGATACCTTCAAACTTCAGCTAAATAGATTTCTGCTTCGTAAAGGTTATCTCACTTCTCAGCCCCTCTCGTTCTGGCTGTTTTCGGGAATTCCCCTCTAAGGCCTGTTCACCCCCGCGGGCGTCATCATCAGTCTCGGCAAAGAGGCAAAACTCCAAAAGGTGCCAACTCAGATGATTCCAGATTTTGAGCTTGTCATGAACACTTAACATAACAACAGCACAGATTTTCATAGAGATCAGTCATGTGTAAACAGAAAAAAGAATCAAGCATGAGGTCGGCGTCAAATATGTCACAGTTCTTTTTTGGAACAAATTAAAAAGGCGAAAGCTGTCCTGATCGGGTTGGGGGCGAATTCTGTGGGTGGTCTGGATGGAGGTGCCACTAGGCCTTAGGTCTGGTGGAGGGAGAGCGGGAGAGACCTCTACTTCAGAGACAACACGAGAGTGACTGGAAGCGGGGCCAAGCTGGGATCAGAAGGTCTGGGCGCAGGTCTGCGGGCGGGAATTCACTGGTCATGGCATCCAGGAAGCCGATGGTCGCTGCTTGGTTATAGAACTGCAGAGCACGTGAGTCGGCACTCGGGAGTCCTGAGCGTGGAAACATGTGGAAGGGCCTCGGGTGAAGAACTGGTCCGTTTCTTGAGCTGGGACCCTGAGAAGCTGCCACAAGCATGTACTGTGGGTCTGTCCCCACCTTCCTGTGACCTAAAGCCGTTAACCGAGGTGACTGTGCCCTGGGGGGAAAGGGAGGCATCCAGATTTTCAGGAAGTTGTAGACGCAGCCTCCGGGCTGATGTGAATGTACCCCAGAATCAGGACTCAGGGGGCAAGGGTGTCGGGATAAATAGAGTTTGGGCCGGTGTCCATTTCCCAGAGGTCCAGTGGCTCTGGAAACCCATCTTGTGGTTATTTTCCTAGTTCCTGAATGTACAGTTAAGATAGAACTACTCAACAATTGGCCAAATCCCCACTTTGATTCCGTTATGGATGGGGGGAAGGCCCCTCTGCCAGAAATGATCAAATGGAAATCTCTGGAACTACCCCTCCATGTAAAACCAAAATCAATACAGCGTCTCTGGGAGAGTCGCAAAGATGAGTGCCACCATCTAAACCATGGTTGATGCAGAGGTGATGACTCCCACGTCCTCTCCCTTTACTGGCCCATGCAGAGGACAGATAGTTCTTGGAGAACGACAGTAAAGGATCATAAAGTAATCATGCGAGACTATAACTGTCTCTGTTCTTCAAGAGGTGGCCTCTTTACCGGAGCAAATCAACACAGCCCTTGACACCCAGTTCCCACCTTTCCTTTTGGCTAATGCCTTTCCTTTATTCAAATCAACAAAAAGCAGCAGAAGCGTGTGCTTTCATCATCAGGAAAGTAGTGCCCTTCATGGTCTCAGGGCCCTTTAACTGGAAACTGAAAACTACATTTTCCAGACTCCTTTGCAGCTCGGATTCTGGAGGCAAATGAGGTTCTGCACGGATTCACTAGGGAGGGGCTTGGCCCAGCACGGTGTGGACCGGAGCTGGGGGGCCCTCTGCTTCTGTGAACAGGAGCACGGAACACATGTTCATCGATGTGTGGTCTCTGCTGCATTGCGCTATCGCGGATGGTTGAGCACTCGTGACACGGATTTTACGGCCTACAGGGCCAAAAATATCCACTGTCCAGCCCTTTCTAGGAGAAGTTTGCTGAGCCCTGGTCTAGAGCAGGACTGGAAGGCCAGGCTTGTGGCTGGATGCTCTTCCCGCGGCTTCAGTCTTTCTTGCTTTCTTCTCCAAGAGCTCCCTGGTGCTGGTCCTCTGGCTTCTGGAGGGTCAGGAAAGTCGGCCCTTGTTGTGTTGGGTGTCAGCCCCAAGAGCTCCAGTCTTGGCCTGGCGTGGCCCCAGCAGTGACCTCAGAGACGGTAATTACCCCAGTGGGCCCATTCTTATTGCTCTGAAAGCCCTTCCAAGAGTCCTAGCCTAAACCCTGTCCCTTCGGTGATCTTTATAACAATTCCAAGGATTAAACCTTTTCTCAGTCAAGTACCTGGAAGCGTTTTTGTTTCCTAGACTGATGCTGACGCTGCATGCTGCAGCACGTCTGGGCGCTAGCGACTGCATTTAAACAAACGCACGGTTCTTCATACACGGCGATCATTTATAATTTATGGCATAAAGGTGTGCGCTATACGCTGTATGTATAAATCAGAGACGAAGACGTCATAATGTTTTTTATTTAATAAGTTAAAAGGCAGAGATGAGCTGTGTGTCACCATCCTGACGGGTTAGGTTGGGAGTGACTTGATTAGAACCGTCAGTCGGCTCAGCTTTTCCCGTCTCTGCGGGGCTGGCCCACTGCTGGCTCAGTTCTGCCATGGTGCCGTGGTCAGTTTCCAATTTCCCAGTTCCAGCGTGATCCCTGAAGAAATCTTCCTGGCTTTTTGGTGTGGGCTCCGTCTGATCTCTGAGGCCTGTTGCACAAGATGGAGGTGGATAAATGGGGAGGATGTTTGTTACGCAATGCGGCTTCCTCATTAGGTCACCTGTGATGGGAAGGCTCACAGTGCTTCATTAGGAGACGTCGGGTCTAAAAGGAACACTGGCTCTATCCAGAAAAGAGCTGAGGATGACACACTGGAAGCCAATTAGGACAAGATGACATCATGGCTTCCACCACAGGGAGACCATCAGTCGCATCCTTTGTTAAGATGACCTAATTTTGTTTTCAGAGTTACCCTGGGGCAGCTCTAGGCTTGGGCTACAGACCAGAACCCAGCAAGTTCTCCTGTGCCTGGAAATGGTGCAGCATCTCCAGGGCAGCCGGGCTGCACCTGCTCCTCGAGTCTGAGGACCGGTCCCCCGGCCCCAAGCCCCATGCTGCTGAGTCACTGGGGAATGGACTGAGTCTCTGGGAGCTTTGGGACCCACTCATTTGGTGATTGTGCAAAAGTTTATGGGTTAACGTTCAAGAATCTGGGTTTCTTTCTTTTTCTCCCCTTTCTTTCTCTTTCAATCTATCTTCCCATCTGACCTCCCACTTTCCTTCACAGCTTTAGGGGGAAAACGAGCAAATTCCTCAAATGTCATCACTAGAGAAAAAAACAAAAGACTCACTCCTGGAAGTAGGAATGGCAGGTTGACCCCTAGTCTGTCAGCACAGAATCTGTATGTAACCCAATGTCCTGTGCTTACACTTTGGGAAACATAGTCATAGAAACACACCATGTGCTAGCTTGGGAATGAAGCTGCATTTAGCATATTCCAGAAGACAGATTCAGAAGGAACTCTTCACCGTCTGGGACACATTTGGGCCACTGACCAGACATGGTTTTCAACAAAGAGGGAAAAATGAGAATAGGCCTCCTAAATGGCTTTCAAGATGGGCAGGGAATTTATACTCAATGGCGGCAAAATGGCAGTTGTCTCCCCTGTGATGTCCCCCTGCGACATCACATACAATTAGAGCTACAAGGTGAAAACCTTTCCTGGAAACAGAAGGGGCCCTGGGAACCCTGAAAGCATGAGTGGAGGAAGTTGAAGACGGACAGTCGAACAGACTTCATCGGATAAACCCACTGTGGCCACGAGTCTGTTCCTGAAGGATCCGTCATCATTTCTGGTCTCTGCGAGGGTGTCTGGCTGTTTTAACGCTGTATTTCAGAAGATGCTCTCAAACAGAAGGACAGTGGGGAGAACACACACTGAACACGCTGACAGTTGCTGCTGTAGGCAAAATGTCCCATCTTGTACTCAGCTCCTGAAAATTTAACGACCCGGCTGCTGTCTCCACCCATGTGACTTCCAGGGAACGCTGCACAAACTTACGATTGTAAGCGGGAACCCAACTATTTTGAGGACAAAGTTCTTGTTTAGTGTGAGTATCTGAAAATAGGTTTGTTTGGTTTCTCTGTCCTGCTCTGGCACTGAGGGTGATTGCCCTGGTGGAAGGTGCGAATTGTTCTCAGGGTCACACGCCAAGACTGCCACTCAGCGAGGGTGAATGGAAACTGGACGTGTCGGGCTTCCTGATCTGGTCGTTCACAAACGTTTGCTGAGTGCCTACTGTGTATAAGCAGACTCCACGGGCTGATGTGTCTTACCCATTTCTGATAGGAGAACCGCTGTCACAGCCCTCCCCAGGGGCCTCCTGGGCCACGCCCACAGAGCACGGGCTCTCGGGGGGCGGTTTCCTGTGAACCTCCCGGCTGAGCTCAGGTCCACAGGGCAGGGTGGGGCCGCCGCACAGGCTCGGCCTGAGGGATCAGCGTCCTTACACTTGCTTTACAGGGAGGGGTCGCCGATGGGAGGCAATTGGCTTAGTTGCTTCTGTCCTGCTGGTCTGTCCAGTAACATTCACACCACAGTTCACACCACAAACAACGGAATTACCGCAAACACTCCTTCTTGTTCTGTTTGTTTCTGTTCTGTACACACACACACACACCTCCCCCCCGCCCCCCCCGCCCCACCCCACACCACACGCAATCTTTTCCTCAGGCCTCTGAGCCCAGAGCAAGAACTACTGACTAAACAAACTGGCTTTTTTTCCATTCTCTCCAAAAGATTTGAAGGTAAATGTGAGTTTTTTAAAAAACACACCAGAACTAAATTGCCAAATAGGGCTAATCTTCCTCAGGAAAAAACAACAACAACAAAAACACGGTTCTGCACAAAATCCACCTGTAAGATAATACATGTGGTGTCACTCTTTAAGGAATCCCTGAAACTCTTTTCTTTCAAGATGTCATCCAAAGAAACACTGAATATTTACCACAGATTCTGAGATTTCAATTCACCAACAGATGCAGGCAAAGTGATGCTGTGGGACTTTCGAGGCTGGGCCATACAGCAGTGTGGCTTCCGCCTGGCTTTCCTGGGGTTCTTGTCCTCGGATCGCAGCTACTTTGCCGTGAGGAAGCCCAAGTCACATGGAGAGACCACGTGTGGGTGTTCCAGCCAGGAACTGATGGGCAGCATGGACCACCAGACCCAGTAGGGGTACTCCTGCCCCACTTTGTGTCCCCGGGGGAGCCCCGGACTCCACCGGGCAGAGAGGCAGCTCTCTGCTGCTTCCTGTCCAAATTCCTGACCCACAGGACCCGGGATCGGTAATAGCGGATTATTGCTGCCAGCAGCCAAGTTTGGGGGAGTTTGTTGGCAGCAACAGATAACGAATATGGGCGCCCCTGGCATCCCAGCCAGGGAATCAGCTGCAGTGGGGTGAGCCTCAGCGACCGTGGAGCTTGGGGTCCTTGGCCCTGGCCCCGAACTCCTCTCTTACAGACCTGTCTGTTAACACCTTTTTGTATCCTGTGATGAAATTCAGACCTGGTGTACTCTATCTAGATGCGTGGTATACACATATACGTACACGTGGTCGTGGACATATTTATATACCCGGTCATAATATGGAGAAGTAAAAGGAAAGCAATTTTTCCTCAAATAACATGAATTTCAATGTATGGTGGTTTCTCCTACAAAGCAGAATATGTGTTCCTAAAAATCACTATGTTATGGAATTCCATGTAAAAAAAGGAACAGGGCTTATGGGGAAGATAAGGCTAGCATCAAAATGCTCAACACCTATATAAGCTTCTGGTTAATTTATTATAAAATAAATGAGAAACCCTATTCAAATTCTGCTGCCATTTGAAACATCTTAAATTCGTGGTAAATGAAGAAATACACATAAATATGCCATTTACCTTGACAGGTGCATGAAGTTTGGTGGGTGGGCATGGTTTCTGGAGAAGGGGTGGATGGCAGGGCCGTGACATACACAGGACGCAATGCCACCAAGCTGGAACCGGTGGCATGTCTCTGCATCCTGTGTCCTGTCTTCTTGCTGGCTGGGAGGAGAGACTCTGCACATGTGGTGTATGAATTGTCATCGCCCATCCACTGCAAGTCATTTTCAGTTGCACACAAGGCAACTGAGACTGTAGTATTTTTTTTTTTTTGGTGAGGAAAATTGTCACCGAGCCAACATCTATGCCAATCTTCCCCTATTTTGTATGTGGGACGCCGTTTCAGCATGGCTTGATGAACTGTGTGTAGGTCTGTGCCCAAGATCCAAACCTGTGAACCCTGGGCCTCCTAAGTGGAACAGGCAAACCACAGAACCAGGCTGGCCCCTGCAGTATTTTGTGTTATTGCTGCTTTCGATGCCATTTCCGTGTTGCTGCGTGACGTGGACTCCTGCAGGTGTCATTCTCTTGCGATGTTACATGATCTCCACATCTCACCACGTATTTGTTCCTTCAAGCTTCTCCTCAATGCAAGGCTGTCCTTCATCATTTCTACTTGGATTCTGATAGCCAAGGTGCTGGCTGCTGTTTGTGACTCTGTAGTGGATGCTTCTGTAAAGAATGCTAACTTTCAGGGACTTGCACCGCCCACAGGCAGGGCGTAAGGTGGTGAGAGCTCGCTGGGGGTTACAGCTCTGAGCCGGGTGGGGCATTTCTCACCTACACCATGTGCTGTTTACAGCGGCACAGAGCTAACCCACTGCGTGGAAAATGGCTCGTTCTTTGTTTCTCTTTTTTATTGTTTTTTGGTGAGGAAGACTGGTCCTGAGCTAACATCTGTTGCCAATCTTCCTCTTCTTGCTTGAGGAAGATTGTCCCTAAGCTAACATCAATGCTTGTCTTTCTCTATTTTGTATGTGGGATGCCGCCACAACATGGCTTAATGAGCTGTGTGTAGGTCCACACCCAGGATCTGAACCCGTGAACCCCGTGAACTTAATTACTATGCCACTGGGCTGACCCCCTTTTCTTTCATTTTTATGAGGTGCCTTTATTCTCCAGTCTATCTGCTGGGTATTGAGGAGAGTCAAAGATGGCTGTGCATTCTTCGCCACCCCCTTGGAGAGGTGGAGCCCGTTTGCCTTCCTCTGGACTCTCGGCGAGGCCTGTGATTTCTTTACAGAGTGCAGTGGAAGGGATGCTCTGTGACTTCGAAGGCTGGTCCACAGTCAACACTGCAGGCAGGAAAGCCGCCCTGTCAACCCAGCCAGCCTGCGGAAAGACAAGTGATGATCAAGTTTTCTGTCACTATTCTTTAGGGTGATTTGTTGTGTAGAAATAGATAACTGATGTGGCACATGAGCAAATTCATTCATCAATAATGTGAATTGTGACAGTCCGAACTCACCATCAGTCAAGAAGGTAACAAGGAGGTAACTAGGTGTTTCTACCTACTTAAGATAAACAAAGTTGGCTTTGAGAAAAGGACGCCAGTATCCAACTGAAAATTTTTGTCCCTATATGTGACATTTTGAAATAATCACACAGACACACACACACACACACACAGAATGACTTTGAATGCCCCAGCCTCAGGTGCAGACTGATGACAGAGGTGTGGTTTTTGTGACTTAAGTGTCACAAGTGTTTTGTCATTAGGAATGTGATTCTCTAAAATGATGAACCACTCTTGGTAAAGTTCCGGACAAAATAAATTAAATCTCCTCTTAATTTATGCGATAGATACAGTCTTGGAAATTTCAATGTATTTTCATCCCGTGTAAAAGCATCCCTTTTACTTACACGTAAAGAGTTAGGTCAGAGGCTCAGATCATTATAAACAGGTTTCTCCATCTATGTGAAAATGCAAGTGGGCATTCAAAAGTCTTGTGAGCTGAGGGGCCAGGTATTACTTCGTGGAATGGCCAGCATCCCTCTTTTCTTCCTACCCAATGCCAGAAGCACCCCCCAATCACAGTGAAACCCAGCAGACCCAGAGACTCATCCTGTAATGATGAAGTTACAATGCAAATTGATTCTTAACCTCACAGAGTCTCTTTTGTTACCACTGGAGCACTGCCTAGGAAGGAACAGGACCCTGAACATTGGAATAGGGACATATGAACGGATGCAGTGAAGCTGGGGGCCTCGAGCCCCTCCAAGCTACCACATCCTCCTGGCCAGTTGAGTGGACATTGAAAGGCCTGCTTGCAAGGATAACACTGTCAACATCTGGGCACTTGGACCTTTGGAGGGATGCCCCATTCCCTAAATGATGAAAGTGTCTCCCTGAGCCTGACCTGTCTGTGCAAACAATGTGATCTGTGCTGAGACCCGTTCTCCTTCTGGGACTCTGAAACTTTGGTGTGTACTTGGCAGAGGGTGGTCATGTGACCAGCCCCCAGTAAAAACGCTGGACGCTGGGCCTCTGCTTCCTGGGTAGACACATTTCACATGTGTCATCGCAGCTCGTTGCTGGAGGAGCTAAGTGTGTCCTGTGTGACCTCACTGGGAGGGATGGGAGCCTGAGCCTGGTTTCCTGCAGGCACTGCCCCACGTGCCTTTTCCTTTGTTGATTTTGACTCATATCCTTTGAGGTCATAGCAGTGAGAACCACCGATACACTGAGTCCTGTGAGTGGAACTGGGTGGGGGGCTCTTAGGGAGCCCAGCACAACGGCAGGAGCAGCCCATCCCCCCACTTGGAGACGTGAGCCCCCCTTTGCCTGAAGACTGTGTTGGCCTCCCCCAGATCACGGTCCTGCAGGCATTGCTGGGTCTCCTCAGGACCCACCCCCACCCCCGCTCTCCTCTTCTAGACCTGCAACTGGACTCAAGGCCCAACAGGCCCTAAAGCATGGGGCACAAAGTTCACCCACGAGGAGGTGTGAGGGTCACCCAGAGGACTGCGTGGTTTTTCTAGCTTACATTGACAAAGACCTGGGGAATATACGTAGGACTGGGTCTTAAGGGTGTGGCATCAAGGTGCAGGACTATGAAGTTGGATCCGTCTGAATTTGTTGATATAGGCTCACTGAGGAGATGTGCTGGATTCAGTGTTTTAGCTTGATGGGTTAGGAAGGGCTCTACTAGTTTGGTTGGTTGGCTGAAATATGGATGTTAAAGATTCCGCCAGGAAAGACCGAGGAGCCTTATAGAGAAAGCTTGTGTCCCTATGAACAGGCTATTAGCAGAAATCTGGATGTTAAGGATGTTACTGCTGAGGGCAAGGAAGGAAGTGAGGAGCATGTTATTGGAAAATGGAGAAAGGCAAACGCCAGTTCTATTGCTGCAGAAAGTTCAAGGACATTGTGTCCCATAGTTACGTGGAAGTCAGAACGCACAGGCAAGGAGCCTGGATGCACAGCTGAGGAGATCGCCAAGCAAAGGGTTGGAGGTGTTGCTTGGTTTCTTCTTGCTGCTTAGAGTCAAATATGAGAGAAGAGAGAGGAATTGAAGGAAAAATTTCTGAAGGAACAAGAATTTGATGCTTTTTAAGATTCTCAGCCTCTCCAGATGAGACAGAAATGGATGTCAAAACATGGTATGGAGAAAAGGCCGCCCATGGGATTGTTCAAGTCTTTGCTGAAACCCTGGAAAGCTCAAAAGTCTAGAGTATTCAGCTATACATATGACTCTGCCAAGACACTAAGAGTGTTCCTCATAGATCTTCTCAGTTAAACCAAAGGCCCCTGGGAAGTTTAAGAACACTGTCCCTCAGCCCTCTTAGCAGAAGCCAAAGGTAGAGAAGAATTATTAGGAAAAGGTTTGTGGGTATACTCAAGGGACGGAAACGCAGCGAAAATGCACTCCAGGGCCACAAGGGTCTTGAAAAAATTATATCAGCAGAAATACTGCCAACTTGGACTAAATGGAACATCGACAGTAGAAAACAGCAGAAAAGTTGGGAGTGGGCAAAATCTGGGTACACACTGGAGCCTATTTCAATTATCTATGCTGTATAACAAGCAACCTCAAAACTTAATGGATTAAACTCACGATTTCGTGGGTCTGGAATTCGGAATGGGCTTGGCTGGGATGGTTCATCTCCGCCCCACCTGGCTGGGGCTGGAAGATCAACTTCCAAGATGGCTTCTTCTTCTATGCCTGGCGACTTGGTGCTGACCCTCCAACCCCCACTCCTGCTCCACGTGACACCTCAGCCCTTGGGGACTCTCAGTGGAGCTCGGACTACTCACAGCATGGTGCTCTCAGGATAGCCATACTTCTTCCGTGGTGGGTGGCTTCCAAGAAACAGGAAGCAGAAGCTGCCAGACCAGTTAAGGACCCTTCTGCTCTAATCTATGGGACAAAGCACTCAGATGGTCTGACTGTCACGTTGAAGGAAGCTGTGGATTGGAACATGCTGATGGGGCCATGTGTAGAAAATGCAGTCTACTGTGACATTCCGTGAGAAAAATTCTTTCTTCACTAGGAAGGACACACCCAGCTTCTGGGAGTCAGGCAATATCTGAAATAATCTGAAGAGTAGCAGTTGAGACCCAGAGATTTAACATGATGTGAACACAGAGAGGATCAGGGTCATGATGGCGAGTGTGGGCTTATCCACTGGGGCTTTGTACAAGGAGCCCAAGGGGGCGTTCTTCTCAACTGCAGCAGCTGGTTTAGTGGTCCCCTGCCAGCCAACTTGGTATCTGATCATCCATCAGTGTGGAGAGTTGCTGGAAATATTCCAAAAGAGCTGTGGTGCTGTTTCTGCAGGCAGAGCTGGGAAAGAAGCAAGTAATGACAATAGATCCCTCACTTTATTTTACTGATGACCATATTTAGGGACTTGTTATTGTCATGCCACGGTTATTCACATTACTCAGAGAAAACCACACACCTGTTAGTGGAGAAGATTCTGTGAAATCGCTGCACCTCTTTTCTTTCTTTTTTTGAGGAAGATTAGCCCTGAGCTAACATCTGCTGCCAATCTTCCTCTTTTTGCTGAGGAAGACTGGCCCTGATCTAACATCTGTGCCCATCTTTCTCTACTTTATATGTGGGACGACTACCACAGCATGGCTTGACAAGAGGTGCGCTGGTCCGCACCCGAGATCTGAATTGGCAAACCCCGGGCTGCCGAAGCAGAATGTACAAACTTAACCGCTGCGCCACCAGGCCCCCCCAAAGCACCTCTTATTTTGGTGGCTACTGTGTTATGTCCCACCCAGTATCTTCATCCTTTTGCACATAAAGACTGATAACTAGTAAAATGCCCTGATAAACCAAAGAGATATTCATTCCATCTGAGAAAGTCTATGCTGCTTCCTTGCTGTGCCCACAAGCACGTCAGATACCAGCAATTGTGTGATGTGGTGTCGCACTTAGTTCTAACTCAGTCCAGGCACTCAACATTTCCTTCCTGCCGGGAGATGTGGGCTAGTATTATTTGCTACCAGAAGCTTCATGGGAAGTTTCCACGTTAAGTGTTGTTATCTTATGTATTAATTATTAATATACCAACATGTAATATATTTATCTATTATATATCATTTTAAATTCCAACTTGAGAGTATTTTGAAATGTGCACTGAATCAGTAATCATTTGATGTCATGATTACTCATGCTTTTTATATTATCAGGGATTTTTGGAGCTACATTTTTGAGTCTCTTGGGTACATGAAATGGATCATCTTTCATTGTCTTCCGTGATCCTATAAAGTCTGACGGCCCATGGAATGGATGAGATCGGACTGGGAGAAAATAGCCCACTGAAATAGGAAGACAGAAAGCTGATAGGGATGTCCTGGGCCTCGTAGAAGGACCTGTTCCAGTGAACTACTGCTGTGTAACAAACGCCCCAAACCGAGAGGCTTGAAACAGCGACGATCATTTATTTTGATCACGAGTCTGCTTCCTGGAGAACCCAACCTGTGGCTGTCATCATCCAGAATAATGTGGCACATCCAGGCTCCTGCACAACCATCAAAGGCATCCTGGAGCGTTCGGTAAACTCATGGCAGCAGCCTAAGGAGCATTAATAGAGACAGTGCCCTGAGGAGGCCACCGAGCCGGCATTCATCATACACCTGCATGTCTGCCCTCACACTCAGCTTAAAATAATTCATTCAATTTTCCTTGTAAGAGTGCCTGTATTTATAATGCTGTGGCTTCTGCTCTGGGATCTGAGAAAGTGATCTCCATACTTTTATCTGGACTCATCGATGGGCGTAGTGGAGATCCCTATCCCTACCCCAAACGGCAGCACGATGGAGTATGTATGAAGCTAAGAGTCTGCTGGAGATGCTTGGAGAAGTGTGTGCGTGTGTGTGTGCGTGTGTGTGTGTGTGTGTAACTCTGTCCAGACCACTCTAGCTTGGATGAGAGTCAATAAATTCATGCAATAGTAAATCAGAGAATAATTGGGTATGTTGGGGAGAAAGTTGATTCTAATATGAAGAGGAATGTCAAGGAATAGGAGATGCTTAAAGAAAGATGAGTGTAGAGAAAACTATTTTTTCAAGTATAAGAAAAGAATGAGGCAGGAGACGTATGTGGTTGACAATGGGGACATAAAATAATAAAGCGTGTGCCCAGGGTCAAACCAAATTATAGGTGACAACATGGCTTCCCTTCTCAGCTTCTGCTTCTGTATCCCCAATATGGTTTTATAAAAATGAATCCCTGTTCACAAAGTTAAACAAAAATTAAATTGTTGATTCTCATTGTCTTCTACCCCAAGGCAATTTAAAATAGACTGCCCTCTAAATCATGTTGTAACTGAAGAAGAAACCCAGCTGGACTTTGGACTTGTAAGGGCAAGTCCTGGCAGCCAGGGCAGCGAGTGGATGAGATAATTGTTTTCTGCACATTCAGACCGAAATCATGTGTCTGTGAAGCCACCATGAAAGGCAGAGAAGGGAAGTCATTTGCTCAATCTGAGTGTGTGAATCACCACCGAGGACAAAGTGTTGCCAGTGCCAGAATCCGCAGGAGCACGTAACCCATTTGGGAAGGACTGTCAGATGGCCAGACCAGACCGGGATGCCTTTGTGGATCTTAATAGAAAGCCACACTTAAAGAAAAGTCAGTGGGCTTATCCATGAACAGGGGGAGCTAAGAGCAGCAGGGGCTGGTGTGTACACATGTCAGCAAAACCAATCTGGGCTAGAGGCTGGACCTGGTACGTCTTGGTACAGGGAGAAGATCTTTGACAATCTGTCCGGCCGGCGTGTATGTAGAGGCAAGTTCAGCTCTGCAGGGGGAAGGCAGAGTAAAGGGCCCCCTGCTGGCACCACAGCTCCTCCTGCTGCCATGTCCAGAGCAATTCTGCTTGGCCTCAGACCTGCCTCCACTTTCAAGCTCCGCATTCTCACTATTCATTCCTCTACACTCACACGCCGCCCAGAGAAGCTGCTGAGGACGAACCCTCCAAACGAACGTCCTCTGCTCTCCCTAAGAGAAGTCGTGGCAATCCACGTTTTCTCCATCTCCTCATCTTGGGCGATGCTTCAGCTCCCACTCCATATTGACTGGAACCCAAGATTGTTCTCTGAGAGCCCAAGCTAATAGGCCACAATATCAGACTTAAACTCAGGAAGAACTCTGTGGGTCCAGTGGGATGTATTCACTGCTGATAAAGGAGAGCTATGAATAGAATAGATTCTGGACTCCCCAGGAAAATGGGGTGTCTCAGGAAGATGACTAACAACTGGCTTGGGCGATGGGTGAGAAGTGTATGTCTCCGCACTGAAGGCCGTGAGGCACAGGGAGGCACTGCGTGGAGGGGCTCGATGACGTTGCATTTGGTGCATTTTAACTTTAACCCCACAACAGTAGAACAGCAAATACAGTCACAACGAGAGAGAATGGATAGTATTCGGGGACCAAAAGGCTCACTTGTCCCCAAATATTTCCTTCTTCTGGATTTCGTTGGTATCCATTGGTACCAGAATTTCCTGGGTTTGGGTATTGAAGGTTTCAAGTAAATTGCAAGATAGGGACCCCTTGAAACCAGTCATCAGTGTGTAAGGATGAAAGTAGTTTTTCCTGAGAAGGTAGTGGGGGGTTGCCCAGGGAAAGGCGGGAAGAGCAAGAGGCTGGGAGGAAGGAAAGAAGCGTGCGCAGCCTGGAGAACCTGAAGAAAGACTGAGCACTGTGGGGTGGGGCACGGGCGCTTGGCCTGTTCTGAGGACCACCTGAGGAAAAGTGGGAGGGAGGGAAGAGAATTGCTAAATGGAAATAAAGGTGGGCAGAGATGGGAAGGGGTCTAGCCCAGAATACATTGTTTATTTTTTAAAACACCTAGAGTGGTGTATTGGTGAGCCCCCTGCACAGAAGGATGGGGGTGGGAGACGTGAAAGGATACCTGGTCTAGTTCAACCAAGGGGCCATCACATCCTTGCATCACCTGCCCGCAGGTTGGGCATCGAACTGCATCATGTGCTGAATATGAAGTGATAAGAAATCATAAGAATGCATTCCTTTTCTTCAAAATTTTGCCCAGGGCCAATATCATTTCATATGATTGTTTTCAGTGTCCAGAGCAGCTGAGACGGTAGCAATAAATATATATACACAGGTATGTGTATGTGCACGCACATGTATATGAAGATGGTGGTGCCCAGGTGCGTGTGTACACATATATGTACGTGAAGACGGTGGTGCCCAGGTGCGTGTGTACACATATATGTACGTGAAGACGGTGGTGTCCAGGTGCGTGCGTACACATATATGTACGTGAAGACGGTGGTGTCCAGGTGCGTGCGTACACATATATGTACGTGAAGACGGTGGTGTCCAGGTGCGTGCGTACACATATATGTACGTGAAGACGGTGGTGCCCAGGTGCGTGTGTACACATATATGTACGTGAAGATGGTGGTGCCCAGGTGCGTGTGTACGTGCACACGTTTGTGACGATGGTGGTGTCCAGGCATGTGCATACCTGCACACGTACGTGATGACAGTGGTGTCCAGGTGCGTGTGTACGTGCACACGTTTGTGAAGATGGTGGTGTCCGGGTGAGGTACAAGGTCAATTTCACTTTAGAATACCAAGGGGAATCCTAGCCAGCTGAACACCTCTGCGTATTTCAGCTCCAGTTGGACATGGTGTAATGCCACCCAGGGGTGTGACAGTGTCTCTAGGTATCATACTATGGAGCGAGTTCCTGTAAAGGCGTCCCGTCTGAGCCATGTCTTTTGAAGCCCGTGAGGGGGTGCAGAGGAAGCCAGTGAGGCCTTGGAACGAGGAAACCCTGCTCCAGTCCCTGTTCTGTTTCCTGGGCAGTGTCGTCCCATCCCTGCAGCCCAGGTTTCTGGTCTATCAGTAGACAGAACGCCCGCCGTACGTGGGGTGCTCTGTGAGTGCAATCCAGGACGACGATGAAGATGATGTGATGATGGTGACAACTCCACTCCTTTCTCATCCTTTGCTTACGGTTTTCAAGCAATTAAAGGGGCCAAGCACTTATTTGTAAGTGTTACAGATGATTGGTAATTATTAAGATTCAAGAGTCATAGGAAGGATGGGCCTTCCTCAGCCTCCCCCGCCTGCCTTTCTGATCCAGTCTCAGGGTAGAGACCAGAGCAGTAGAAAAGCCAACACCAGAGTGAAAATCCAGTTGCTGGAACGGCCTCCGACATATTTTCCTCCGCATCCATGGACCTGCACAGGGGCGCACACGCGGCTCCTTCACACGGATCGGATCACAGACCACATAACAGTTCATGACTCTGTTTTAAAAATATACCCTGGAGATGTTTTCTGTGTTAGCCTGCAAACCTCTCTTATAATTTTAAGGAGCTGAATAATATTTTGTGGGATGGATATGTCATATTTCATTTAACTTTTTTCCTCTGGAGGAGCATTTGAATTCTTTTCAATTTTTTGATACCATGGTGTTTGTGTTCCAGTATTTTTGTAGATATAAAGGCTGGACACCAGAAGTGGAATTCTAGGTCCAAGGAGATGCCCATTTATAATGCTAGATTTACTGATGTTTTTACCTGTCAACAAAATGTATGAGAGTGCCTCAAACTCTTGTCGACAGTGTTATTTTCAATTTTATTGAAAGCAGTTTATTTTTAATTTTAAAAGCTTTGTCAATTGATGGCCTTTTATTTGTGATTCTTTATTTATGCGTGAGATTGAACAGTTAAGAAAACACACCAGCCATTTGTGTTTCTTCCTTCCCCTGACCCCGTTCATTTCATTTGCTGAGTTTTCTGGGAATTATCTTCTTCTTATCAATTTGTAGGAGTTTATAAAAATGTCTAAGGACATTATGCTTTTTTCCCCCCAATCAATCTCTTATCTTTTTAATTTTTATGTTTTTCATTGTGCAGATGGTTTTAAATTTTCTACGGTTAAATTTGTTCATTTTTCCACTGATGGCTTCTGGGTTTTACACTTTCCTTAGGAAAGTCTCTTCTATAATTCTCTCTATATTTTTCTTTTTTTCAAATGTGTATCCAAGGCCAGGTGAGGGCTGTTAAAATGCCCACTTTTATTTGAACACATTTCGCTTATATACATTAGTCTGTTTCTGGACGTTTAAATTCTCCTCTGTTGTTGTATTTGCCTTTTCTGCGTCTAAATCCACTCTTTTCATTATTATAACTGTAGGATGCGCTTTCGCGTCTAGTAGGGCCAGTCCCCTCACAGAAATTTCTGCTTGGCCACTGTTGTACTTGTTTCTTCCCGTATAATGTTTTAGAATTAGCTTCCCAACTTCCATTTTAAAGCTGGTTGAGCGACAGCCCAGGTGTTAACCAGGCCGTGGTTCATGTGCACAGTGGGACGTCAGGCAGGAAAAAAAGGATTGAACTCTGAACACAGTCAACCGTTCCACTAAATCTCAAAATAATTACACCGAGTGAGAGAAGTTAGACAAAAAGAGCACAAACGCTAAGATTCCATTTATACAAACTTCTGGAAAAGGCGAAGCTGACCCAGGGTGGGAAAGGTCAGCAGGTATTTGCCTCCCAGGGGGAGTGGAGATCCATCGGCTGACGTGTGGGAGAAGCTTCAGGGGTGAGGTCAATGTCTCATACTTGACACTGATTTGTGTTTCACAGATGTGTCCATCCCAAACCTTAGGAAATGTTCGCTTAAGATCTGTGCATTTAATTGTAGTAAATTTTCCTAAAAGAAAGTACTGACTCTAGCTAATGATATGTATGTGAAGTGTTTAGAGGTGACATGTAGTGATGTCTGCAAATTTGATATGAATTGACAGACAGGGGAGTGAGTAGACGCATATTTTGTGATCAAGCAAATATGGTAAAATGCGGCTCGTAGAGTCTACGTGGCAGGTAGATGGATGTTCACTGGAAATTCTTCCAACTTTTCTTTGAATTTTTTCATAATAAAATATTGGGAGGAAATTCTGTTGAAATTTGGATTAGTCTTCCACCAAATTTACAGATTTAGTGGGAGAGGAATTGTATCTTTACAGTATTGATTCTGCATTAAGATATATGCTTTGGGTCTCCATATATTCAGGAATCCTTTTTGCCTTTGAGTAAAGTTTTATTTATTCATTTATTTGGGTAGGTTTTGCACAGTTCTTGTTGTTACTATATGAGCATAGCTTTCGGTTCCTAATGGGAATGGAATTTTTTTCCAATTACATTTTCTAATTGGCAATTGCCGTGTAGAGAAAAGCATGATTTTTCTTTGTGGATCCTTCATCTGGTGAACTTATTGAAGTCTCTTATAAGGTTTCATGATTTGTCAGGGATTATCTTGGATTTTCTAGATAGATACACAATTATTTTGTCTTCATCTTGTTTTCAAATGACTGTATTTGACTGTATTAATTTCCCCTGTATTTTCTAGTCTTTTCCAATATTGATTTCCCAATTGTTTTCTATCTCATTGACAAAAATAGGTGCCATTAACAGTGAGGAGACCCATGGGGGTGGGCAGGGCATGAGGTGGAGCGTTGGTGGGAGTGTTGGCACCATGTTGGGTCTCGAAGCCACAGAGAGGACTTCAGGCTCAGAGTGTGGAGAATCCCCTGGAGCGTTTGCACCAGGCAGTGACTCACTCCAGTTTGCCTGTTAAGAGCCTCCCTTGGGGTTGGCTCTAGGGGTTGGTCGAGTGAGAGCACAGACAGGAGTTTGCCGTCTACTGAGACAGCCCAGGTGGGAGATGATGGTGGCCTGGACTGTGGGTTTGGAATGTGAAGGAAGGGAGGGGTCAAGGGTGACTCCAAGATTTTTAACTTGAGCGACTGGGTGCCACTCAGTGTGGGGAGGAGTGGGGAGAAGCGGGTTGGAGTGAGTAGAAGGGGGTTTGTGGGTGGGCATGTTTGTGTTGAGAATTCAACATCCAACTGGAGACGCTGAGTTTGAGATTCAGGAGACTGGGTGGATTCGGAGGCCACCAATGTGTAGATGACATGGGGAGGGGTAGAGAGGTGGAGGGGCCAAGTGAGCTGGGGGGTCAGCCCCCTGGAGTTGGGATAAAGATGGGGTCTGACCCCCAGCCCGGAGGAGCCCTTGGTGACGGGAGGGAGGCACAGGGCCTGGAAGGGTAGCCCAGGGAAGGAGTGATTTACTTGCCCATCACTGGATCTGACTGTGAGATCAATGTCAACTGACGCAGCAGCCATGGAGGGCAGGGGGTGAAAGCCTGGTGGAGAGGGGTCAAAGAAAATGGGAACGGGTGGTGGGGACAGCGGGATGCATTTTTAGAGGTGTCTTTTTCCACAAAGGAGGAATGGGGCTACAGCTGGGCAGGGAGGGGCGTGTAATAAAGGTGAGGTTCCCTATGTGACGCTGGGTGTGCTGTCCTGTAGGCTGACTGAGATGCCCCCCGTGAAGAGGGAAAACCTGACAGCACAGGACAGAGAGGGGACACCGAGCATGGGTCTGTGCCCGGAGGGAGAGATGCCACAGGAAGAGCACAGATGCTTCACCGGCCGTGATTTCACCCTTACTGTCTTGTGGATGTGATCGCCTCTCGTACCTTCTCGGAGGACATCAATGAGGCTAATTTTAATGCGTTTTACTTTTTGTCCTGTCAATCCCCTTCTTGGGGGTTTTCCTGTTTGTTTGTTCTGTTGGCACATCTTTTTTGTAGTGTTGACCTCTCTCTGGTGTGTGGCGATCGCCAATTTTCACCTCCTCGATGACGCATCCTGCCCTCCTCCCAGGGAGAGTTACGACGCTGGAAACCGGCCCCGGGGCTGTGGGAATATTCAATGGGTGAGGTGCACTGTGGCTGACCGCTGAGCGTGGGGCTGCTCCACACCCTCCCGTCTCTGACCCTGTCACCTCTGGAGCCTGGGTGGGAGCTCAGCTTCACCCACTGCCCAGCCCCGTGCGGGAGGAGCAAGTGCTCAGACCAGCTACCCGGGCTGCGCATCCCCAGGCCGCCCCTGATGGCCACCGGCCTCCCCTCTGCTCTCAGGGCCACTGCAGCCCAGCCCCCTCTCTCCTGCACACACTTAGTGGCTGTCATCTCTACTCTTCTTTTTCCATCAAGGTGTTTCTTTCTCTCTGATGGGAATTACTATCATTTCCGGCTTCCCACTGATTCCGTCTGGTCCTCCTGCTGCCTCTTACAGGTTTATTTTTGTGAGTAACCCTGTTTTGTTATCCCAAATAAGCCTGTGAGCTTAGTTTGCCATTTTGACCAAGTGGTTTTCAACCATCGCTTCCTTGGACAGCTTGTCTCCTGTGGTGGCGTCAATTCATTCTTTACATCCACATTTCCGCCATCGTCTCAAACTTGGGAATCCTCAAACCCAGCTGACCTCCTCTTTACCAGTTGCATCTCTGGGAGCACTTCTCCGTGCTTGGAATGGTGGTTCCTGTTCCTGTGCTCGCTTCATCTGAGGCTCACCTCGTCTTTGCTTCATCCCCAGAGCTGTGTTCTCAGGACCTGGGTCTGGTGCCCTGGGCACGGCGCCCTTGCCCTGCAATGGCTGCCAGCCTCTCTCCCACTCCCTCTCACCCTGCAGGACCCCACCATGGCCCCTTCTTCCCTTGGGTCACACTCTAGTCAGGCCCAGTGCATCCTTGGCTCTGCCATGTCCTTTAAACTCCCCTCTGGTCCTTCACTTCTCTATGACACCTTCTGTCGCTCCCCACTGCCCACTGGCCATATGCCTCCACCTTGGTCCAGAAGACGTGGAGGGAAGAGACATAGGAGGCCTCTTGGGTGGAAGGGAGTGGAAGGAAATATCAGTTTTCCAACACATTGTCAATAAATATTTTCCCCCAAAGATATTAGTGGAGATGTCTCTCACCTGCAGTGAGAACTGAAACCAGGAACTGTTCTTTCAGCTCACATGGGCTCATCTAAGAATGGGGATGGGGCCCCGACGGACCCAAAATCTAAAACTGATCCTCAGGACAAAGGTAAAACTCGGGCCTACAGGTGTGGGAGAGCCGGTTGGCACACAGGGAAGTCTGTATTTTTGTCTTGTTGCTGTGAGGAAGCTGGTGGCCTGGATGACAGTTAGAAGGCTGCACAGGCGGGCACGTCTCAGCTCCCGTGTGGCATGTTCGGACCGAGCCCCTATAATTAGGAATCCCAGATGCTGCGGTCCCCGTCTCGGCCGCCACAGGCACAGCTCCTGCTTGCCTCCCTCGCAGGATATTTTGGACCCGGGGTTTTGATTTTATTTTTGCCTGAGATTCACCTTGGATGGCAACAGCAGGGTTGATTGATGGCCCCACCAGCCTGCCTCTTTTACCCTTCCCTGAGGGGCAGGCCGGGCTGTGGCTTCAGTCAACGGCAGCAGGACGCCAGCTGAGATGGCTGCGGAATCCCACAGACGGTGCCTGATTTCCGGCAGATGTCCCAGACAACAGGCAGGAGAGCCCACCACAAAAAGGGTTGCGTAAAAAAGGGCTGCTCAGCAGGACCTGCCAGCCACAGGGTGGTCACACCAGCTTGGAGAGGGGAGAGATCCAGGCAGATCTGAGCCCACAGCCCAGAGCGGCCCTTGTTCCAGGACAGCCGGCCCCGGCCTGTCCCGCCAAGTCTCTTCTTCTCTGAGTCCTGTCGTGTGGGACTTCTGCAGGGTCTGGCCCCTGCATGAAGGGGCAAGCTGTGGCAGACAGCACCCTTCTCCCTTCTGGTGCCAAATTTGATGCTGAGGGTCAGACGTTGGCGACATCAGAGTTGATAGCCGACAAATGCACCCATGACTGCATCCCACGCACTTGATGTCCAAGTTTGCCAGCCAGTCACTGTTGAGCAGGGACCTTGAGCTGCCTGGTCCAGGGAAAGGAGGTGGCAAGGAGCACAGGAGCCATAGCTCTGTTCTCTTGTGGAGCCCACATCCGGGGCTGGGGGCCAGGGGGCCAGGCGCTGGCACCTGTGCAATGAACAGATGAGCAAGGTGACTACATTGCATGTCAGATGGTGCCTGATGCCCTGGAGAAAAAGCACAGGAGAGTGAGGGAGAGAGGGAGTGGGGCGGGCAGGGCTGGCCGCGGCGAGCCAGGAATGCTGCTGGGAGAAGGCTGGCTGGGTACGTTTGTGCAGGTGGAGGGCTGGAGCAGCCAGGCCTGCCTCTGGGGTTCACAGCCCTGCCCGCTCCCACAGCCTGATCGTCGGAAGGCCTGAGGGCTTGCAGATGGGGAAACCGAGGCTGAGAGACCCACGGCTTGGAGACCTCAGGCTGGGATTGGAATGGCCTCATCTCCCTTCTCTCCTGTTTCATGAGCCGCCAACACCTTCTCCCTTTGGGCAGGAGCTCAAACTCAGGGTTCCAGTGGGACTGCTCATCAGCCGCATCTGTGCCATGGGCTGCTGTGGTTCTCCCCAGAGAAGCCACATTCTCCCCAGAAGGGAGCAGGGCGGACTGAGTGGGGAGCAGGTCGGAGGATGGAAAACATGATGGGGCCGCTAATTGAAGGCTCAGAGAGCCATAAAATAGGAGGCTTCAGATCCCATCGAGGGGTTAGAAAGCAGACAGAAAGACAGCGGAGCCGGCTCCTTTCACCTCCACCTGGGAGGGGCTGACTGTCTGGTAAGAACGTGGGCCACGGAGACAGAATGTCACTGTGCTGCTTACCGGCTGTGTGACGTTGGGCATCACCACCTCTCTGTGCTCAGGGCTCTGTGGGTGACGAAACCTGCCTGGTGTTTACTGTGCCTCCCTGTGGAGTTGTGATAAAGAGAACGAAGATGAGAATACGCTGACCAGAAGAGCACGCCCCGTGAATTCCATTGTAACCGGTGTGTTCTTGACTTTCATGGGATGTGAACGTGTTTGGTGTCTAACGGAGCTGTGTCCTTGTCTTATCACAGCTTGATTAATTTTTACCTTCTTGAACCGTAGACTCCTTTGGCAATGCAAAGCCTTTGGACTCCCTCTCAGAATGATAATTTTAAATATGCACGAAATCCATAGGGTGTCACAGGAAACCATCCTGCATGTGTCTGTCCGCCTGCAGCAACTGCAGTGTCACAGAAACGCCCGAGATTTCTTAGGTGAGAAGACCGTAAGAACCACTCGTCCTGCTGTGGTCTGGGGCCCACATTCACAACCGAGGTCCATCCTAGATTTCAGTTAGAGGTGAATGAAAATAAAGATCCATTTTCCCCATCTGTGCTCATGCCCCGCTCCCCCAGATTCCATCCACAGACTCCTGAGGGCTACACGGCCTCCAGGTTAGGAGTGCTGGAATCGGAAGCATCATCTCGGGGTGTAGATAAGAAAAAGATGAGGTGGATCATTTTATTTAGACATTTAGATTAACCCAAATATTAAGGGTAAAATAAGATGAAAATTCCATATTTTTACTGACAGTTTGTTTTTGTTTTATTAATTATCTACAGAGGGAACGCTTCCAGCTAAAGTACAGTCTTAACACTAAAGATGAAATAAGGACGTTGCTGCTACTTTCATATTAGGGCTGACTTCCTACCGGGATCTTCCAATTTCCGCCTCAAGGTGTAGAATGGGGTCTCCAAGGCAGTGGGCCCCGCGAGTCACAGCCTCCTTGGGGGTCTGGCTCCTTCCAGCTAGGCTCTAGTGTTCATCGAGGAGCAGATCTGGAATCTGATAGGTCGTAAAGGGTCAGATCCAGGATCAAGTAGGTCATAGAGGATCAGATCAGGGATCAGGTAGATCATAGAGGGTCAGCTCCAGGATCGAGGAGGTCATAGAGGGTCAGATCTGGGATCAGGTAGATCATAGAGGGTCAGCTCCAGGACCAAGGAGGTCATAGAGGGTCAGATCTGGGAGAAGGGAAGGACAGCCCTGGGTGGAGTGGAGGCAATTCATCTATGTTTGGTGGCAAATTCCAGACGCACAGTTTCTTTGAGGAAGGATGTTCCCCACACAGAGGCTAAAAGAACATTTAACATGCAGAATTGCACAAATCCTGTGTGGATGATGATTATAGGTACCGGTTGAATATGTGAAGGATGACATTGTCTTACAAAAGCAACATGGTGGGCGACATGGCAGGAGTGACACGGGGACCAGGTGGGGAAGAATTATTGTTAATATACCTTGAGAGATAAATAGAGGAATCTGGAGTTTGTTAACGTCTCTCGTTTTGATCCAACAGCCCCAGAGGGGACGCAGTTTATCTACTCCTTTCTTCCTTAAGTAACAGAATAACCTTCCCAGAGGAAAAGGACTCCCATGAACTGCTGGTCCTCCTGCGTCCTTCATCTCACCTCCTTTACCCCTGAAATTTCTTCCACATCGAGAAGTCTGTCGCATGCACAGAGGAGCAGCAGGGCTGACAGTTGCCAGGTGTGCTGGGGCTTTGCAGGAATGCTGTAACCTGGAGTCCAGGCTGGGCCCTTGGGACACTCGTGACCTGCCTAAGGCATCCCCCGTGTCCACAGTCTGCAGGACAGACATGATCCTTACACCTTTCTGCTGTTTTATATTTTTGGTGAGGAAGACTGGCCCTGAGCTAACACCTGTGCCCATCTTTCTCTACTTTGTATGTGGGATGCTGCCACAGCACGGCTTGACGAGTGGTGTGTACGTCTGCACTGGAATCTGAGGTGCAGAACCCCAGGCCACTGAAGCAAGTGTGCAAACTTGACCACTATGCCACTGGGCCAGCCTCTCTCACATCTTTTTAAACAACAAAGCCTGGGCTCCTGACCCTGGGCATCTCCATCCTCAGAGATCAATCTGCACTGTTAGAGAAGAACAGGACATGTCTAAGCCAACTCACCACGCACTGGCTGCCCGCAGAATTAATCTCTTCCTCCTTGGGGCGGGCCATGAAATGTGAGGAGGGACCCCACAGGTGGGGATGGGAGGGGGAAAATGGGTTTGACACAGTCCTGTGCTTCTGCACATCCTCGTTTTTATTTTATTTTTCCTTTAAAAAGAGACAATTCTTGATCCTCACACAGCGCATAAACACGCTGTGAAGACTCATTCGGCAGTGTCTCCTTGAGAAAGCGCCATGTCAGCCCGGTGTAGCATCCATTTGCTAACACGGGAGTGTGTGGTTGGAAGCCAGTTTTCTTGGCATTTCCATATGAGTCATGCGGCCTGTTATTTTTCCGCTCTCATTTCTCGCCCCCGTAAGCCCCTTTGATTATGGCACTTTTGAGTTGCCCCCGTGCTCACACAGGTGGTGACGATGTGGGCTGCCCAGGGACAAGACCTCCAAGGGGGGACGATGCTGCTGGAGCAGAGTTCAGCCCGGTGCGTCCCTCGCTCATGCCCCTTGGAAGTGTGGAGATGCTGTGCCCTGCCCCTCCCCGGCTCCTTTCTGCTCACTCCCCCCAGTTTCTCTTCTTCTGTGGCAAAACCCAGGGTCAAATTTTTCTGATCCATCACGGAAACAGGAGAGGTAAAAAGCTTTATTTTCTGGGCATCAATTTGTCACTTGTTCTGGGGAGACAGTTTCACAGCTGCCGTGGGGGAAAACAGCCTTCTTGGTGATGCCACTTCTGCTTTTCTTTTTTTTAAGCTACAAAATAACTGGATTTCTAATTCTGGTAGAAGGGTCTTTCCCCCTGAGTGAAGGGCTCAGGCAGGACTCATGGCCAGGCTTGCATCTCCGGGACCAGGTGCTCCCTTGTCAACCTCTGCGGGCACCGGTTCCAGGCTTATCTGGCCAGTGCGACCCCTGGGGAATGAAAACCACACAAATACCCTGTGCTGTCCATCCAGGACCTCCTGGCCGCATGGGTCTGCGTGCGGCCTGGGGTCAGGAATTCATAGCTCTGCTTCTGCAGTGGGAGAAGCTCCGCGTCCCGTCAGTGACTCAGAGGTCCGGGGATTCTGTCCCCACTCTGTTCTCCTCACTTCGCAACGTCAAACCTCAATGCCTCATGTTTTCTGAATGCTTCAGATTCTGAGCCTACCTCCATAAATCTGGATGTGGGGAAACCCACAAACATGAATTACTTTGAAAGCCGGTAGTTAGTAAGTAATCAACTAGATTTAACCTCTTATAAAAACTTAGCTGCATTTCCATCTTAGTTTGGTTGGCTTTAAGTTAGAGCACATATATTTCCAAACTGTGGAATGACTGTGGAATTGCTCTTCGGGCCTATCTTCTTGGCCAACTGGCCCCCGTAGGTGAGGAAACGGATAGAAGACCCTGGGTGGGCAGAGCTGTGCTGGAGGCAGGGCCTTCTGGCTGGTCAGCCGTTTCGGGCCTCTGAGGCCGGCCCGGGAGCGACTCAGATTCGCTGTGAGCCCAGGGCCGTTCCGGGGCCAGGCTGTTTATCTTCTTCCTCCTCTGTGTCTGCCCAGGAGCAAGGAAGGGCTAGAGGGGGCCCAATAGCCAGCTCTTGTTTTCTTGCTCAAAAAACCCCACATTCTCCAAGATCAACTGATTGTTCCTGACTCTCCTGATTCCACCAATTGATTTTTTTTTTTAATCTATTTTTTGAGCAGTCTTAGGTTCACAGCAAAATTGAGAGGGAAGTACAAAGATTTCCCATCACCCCCTGCCTGCACACGTACACGGCGTCTTCATTCTCGGCATCCTCCACCAGAGGGTACATTTGTTACAATCGATGAAGCTACATTGACATAGCTCAACCCCCCACAGACAGTCCGTAGTTTACACTAGGGTTCACACCTGCTGCTGTGCATTCACAAACGTATGATGACATGTGTCCACCATTACAGTATCATACAGAGCAGTTTCACTGCCCAAAAAATCTTCTGGGATCCACCTGTTCATCTTCCCCCCTGACTCCCAGCTCCCTGCTTGGCAACCACTGCACTTTTTCCTGTTCCCACAGTTTTGCCTTTTCCAGAAGGTCATTTCATTTGAATTATACGGTACGCAGCCTTCTCAGATTGGCTTCTTTCACTTAGCAGCGTGCATGTAAGACCCCTCCGTGTCTTTTTGTGTCTGGAGAGCTCATTACCTGTTAGTGCCGAATAATACTCCACTGTGTGGATGGACCACAGGGCGTATCCATTCACCTACCGAAGGATGTCTGGGATGCCTCTGACCTTTGGCAATTAGCAGGAAAGCTGCTATAGACATTTGTGTGCAGGTTTCTAGTGGACAGACATTTTCAGCTCCTTTAGGTAAATACGAGGAGCACCATTGCTGGATTCTATGGTAAGACTATGTTTAGTTTTGTGAAAAACTACTAAACTCTCCTCCACAGTGGCTGGACCGTTTTGCATTCCCACCAGCAGTGATGAGGGTCCTGCTGCTCCACACAGCAACTGACTTTTAACGTACCAAAAAGGTCATTTGGTTTGCCGCAGAGTTGATCAGATTCCATTTCCATAGCTGCATTTAGATCAGAAGAAACCAAAGCGGGATGAAGGAGGGAGGGCCATGAGCGGGTCGCTGTTGTGTGGATTGGTTTTTAGTTCCCTCTGGCTGGCTGTGCCTGGGGTTCAGGCAGTCGAGGTTGAAAGCCAGTGGTCCCTCTGTGGGACTTTGAGGTGTCAGCTTCACCAGGTGTGCACAGCGCCATCAGCCGTTTTCATAGATCTATTTTAAGGGGGGATCATTTTAAAGAGCAAGATTGCAACGTTACTGCAGGTGATTTGGCATTTTCCACAGCCACTATCCCTGAGGAACCATCGAAGGAGGGAGTCGGTGGGGCTGTCCCGCCCACCTGCTCTGCCGGACCTGGTCAGGTGGCCTTACCTGTGTCATGAGCCCTACCTCCCCTTGTGAAGGGAATGAGATCAATTCGTGCCTGGGCAAGAGGCCTAGGGAGCCCTGGTAGAGAGGACGAGCCACCAGCGAGCCTAGCTCTGTGTGGGTTGAACAATAGTGACCACATCCAGCTGGCAGGACCATGGGTGTGTTACCTATGGGACCCAGCGGCCACCCCACCCACCCCAGCACTCATTATCCCCCAGGGGTGGAGACTGGGGGGCTCCTGGCAGCTTCTTTTCTCTTCTCTATCCCTCCTTCAGACACGGTATCTCCTGGCCTCCAAAAAGTCCTTATTTTTGCACCATCTGGAATCTTTTCCCTTAAGAATGTGCCACTTCTTCCATCTTTCCTTTTCCACTGGGCAGTGAAGAAAAATGAAGGTCGTGGTGACACACAGCCTGTGCTTTCTGATGGCTACTCTGTGGTCATATTTATCTACTCTGGAGACACCGGGGTCCAACGAGACTAGGTTGTATGAAAGTGGGTATTAATGGATGTGAATAAGCACATGCGATGACACATATGATAAACCGCACGTATGATAAACCGGATGTGAATAAGCACATGCGATGACACGTATGATAAACCGCAGAGGAGACTGACTCTGTATACTTACATTCACGTACAGACAGACGGAGGACTAATTACAGTTTGTCAGACCATTCCCTGACACTTCTCCTCCTTTAGATGCGTCTTGTACGTAATTTGAATTAGCAGGATACTCCTTTGCAGTAAATACTTTAAAGAATAGATGTGATCATTTCTTCAAAGTCCCCTTGCAATCACTTTTCTGCACTTGCAGAGGGAACATTTTGCCTGTTCTTGGTACAATACGTTCTCCTCTCTCAGTTTCATTCTTGCTTTGAACAAGCATTGCATTTTGGAGAAATGCTGCCAGGCAAAATCCCTCTTATGGGAGGCAAGGGTTCCAGCCCAGGCTGCCCGCTGGGAGGGGCCGTGTGGCTGCTCCCCGGCGCTGGCTGGGCAGGCTGCAGGCGGAGCGCCTGGCGGGACGTCCAAGGGGCAAGAAGGTTCGTATTCGAATCTCATTAGCTGTGAGATTTTCTTAATTGTTCAACTTCCCTGGGCTTCCATGTCCTCCTCTGTAAAACATAGACCAGAACATTCTACTCCATTCTCACTGATTAAACTAACCACAGGATTGGCAGGAAACGCACATGAGCCACCTGTCACCCAGCAAATGCTCAATAAATGGGAGCGATTATTACTTTGTTTGCGTCTGAACGAACCTAGGACCACTCCTCTGGGAGTATGTGGAAACAATAAAACAACAGAATCCCCAGAGAAAGCATCCAGTGTAATTCAGTTTTCTAGTGTTTGCTGTTTTCCTTATTTAACTACTGAAACACAGCAGTAGGACTGACTTTGCTGCTAGAGAAACACGGCTTCACAGTTGTAAGGTAGGAGAGGCCACTTTCAAATGCAGGTCGAGACTTGCCAGCCTCATGTGTGCACAGAGTAATGAGCTCCGAGGGGCTGGGGGAGGGGCAGGCTACAGCATGCCCATCCTGCCTGCCGCAGGCGCTGCCCCGCTGGGCTCTGAGGCCATGGTGTCGCTGCCTGTGGACATGACCAGTGAGTCAGGGCGTTGAAGGACTGGTGTGTCACGTCATGATGAAGCAGGAGCGAGACCCTGCCCTCCTGGGATAAAGCACTGTGTTCTTCCTGAACGCAAAGCTCAGCCTCACATATTTGCCTTCCAGAAGCTCACCAAGCACGTACCAGAGCTGGCCTGGAACGGTGCGGTGAACAGCTCCATGTCATTTCCATAATATTAACACCCTCTGCCTTTTGAGAATTTCTGACTCAGCCATGAAATTTTACTGAAGATAATTTGCCCAAGAACAATTTATTTCTTTGTGCCTGTAAACTATCCCATGCCACTGTCTATTTTTCTATTCTTAGAATGAACCAAAAACATTTAACTTTTACTCAGTGCAAATTCTTTGCCTTTGCTTTAAAATTCACTATCTTTTCGACACCAAATACATATATTTTTACGGTTTGTTACTTGTTAATACTTCCTCCATATTTGGCAGCCCCAAAAGGCCCAAAGGATGGGTGGTGTGGCTTCAAGAGCCCTGGACATCATCTAAGGCAAATGAAATCCTGCTAGGGGGAGCAGGGCTGGAAGCTGGTGGCAGGGGTCCTACTGGCTGTGTGGCCTTGTCCTCCTGCAGCTTTCACATGTGGGATGTGCTCAAGTTTTCACTTAAGTGGAAATTAGAAAAACAGGGTCCTTGGGGAGACGGCACTCAAAGCTGCCAACTGTCCTTTAGGACATTCTGAGAAAATCGATTCTTGTGTCAGATTCTGCTCATGTGGTGGGGTAGGTCACAGTAGCAGCCGTTATTTCCAACGTCTGTGAAATAATACAAACTGGTAACTCACGTCAATTCCACACCGATTCCTCCCTCCCTTCCTTCTTCCATCCGTCCTTCTTCTAATTCTTTTTATGTATTTATTTATTTATTTGACACTTTGACATTATGCTGGTCAGTAAAAAGGAAAGTCTGTTCCGGTTTAAATAGCCCGAGAAATAAGAACCCTTGAGTTCTGGTCAAGATCCGTCTCTTACTCATTTACAAAATGAGGATGACAAAGCTCCTCTAGGGGACATTATGGGCATTAGACAGACATTAGGGATGTTTGTTAATTACATGGGGGACCACTCCTGTGCCAGGAATAAACTCCCTTGTACCTACTTAAACGGCCGGCATGATTCATGTGTGCTGAGTTCACCCTTTGATTTCCGTGCCAGGTGGGATCAGCTCTTGCGCAGACATCATCCAATTAGTGGGATGGGCCTCTTGCTGGCAGGGCCTGTGGGTTGCTCACTCCAGGCTTCCGGGGTTGTCATGGAGACTGTCAGAGCAGATGCCCTTAAATTGGCTAAGGTACCTCTTAAATACAGGAAGCCCAACTGGGGCCCCCAGACTCGAAAGCAGGGCCGTGTGGAGCTGAAGCAGACAGTCCGCATGTCTCTGATTCCTGCAAAGCCGGCCGGGCTCACCGACGCCCGGCTCACCGAGCAGGCCACCACAGGATCAGGAGGAGAGGGAAGCCCTGCACGCTCCCAGCCCACCTCCGTGTCATACTGCACCCTGAAGCCAGGTGTTGGCTACTGGCTGTGTTCCTGGGATGCTTGGCTTAAAACCAAGTGGGGTAGGCACTGGTGGGAGGTCTACGCTGTCCTTGGGGCTTACGCTGTACAACACTGGAAGGTGAGAATCAGGCAGAACAAAGTTAATCAGACTTTCCAAGCTGTTTCAGTGGGTAAGATGCAGACCCAATGCTACTAGTAGCATCAGCTTGGGGGAGGGTTCTGGAGGAACCCTTCATCACACCTGACAGAACTGTCTATCCGACTGGGACAGTGGGCTCTCATTAGATGATGTCCTGTCTGGTAAAAAACAATAAAAACTCTTTTCCTGCATTTCTATTATGTGCCAGGCACTGCCCTTAAGTATATTCTTCCATCCATCCTCATGCCAACCCGAGGCGGTAAGAAATATGATACCTAATTTTTGGGTGAAGAAATTGAGGCTCACACACTCCAGTGGCAGAGCTGGCATTTGGTCCCAGGTATGTCTGGCTGCGAAGTTCATGGCTTTTTCAATGCATCACCCTGCAGTGAGACGAGAGTGGAGATTTTCCATTAGGTCTCCTCAACATGTGTTTTCCATGCCAATAAATTTGACAAACTTTGGTGCAAACTTTTATAAGGTAACTTTTTTCACCTAATTTTCTCTAGTTCATTGTGAATGTCTAGGAGAGAGGATGAAGTTTGCATAAATTATATAACAATAAATACTGTTACATTGGAATTTCTGTTAGCATCTCACAAAACAGTGGTCCACAGAACGCAGCTCTATAGAATGCCAGGTGAAGGCACTCGTACGTGCTGGGTGGGAAAAGGCATGGTTAAAGAAGGACAAGGCAAAGATCTGGAAGGGGAAAGGAAAAGAAGGGCCCCCAAAGCAAGAGAAGGGACCCAGAGGACAAGCTTCACCCTACTCCCTCAGCACACACACACCTTGCCAAGATGGGCGCTATGTGTGCGTGTCCACTTTCATCCAAGAAACCTGGAGAGAGAGGTATTCATTAATTATATTTCTGTTTCTCATCTGCAAATCAAGTTTCATCCACAAAGAAGAAAGCTCAAGACTAACAATGTCAGAAAGAACCAATGACCAAGAAACAGCGGGCATTCAGTTTACAGGACTTCTTTCTTACAAACTTCCTTGTTTAGAGAAGTCATTTATGCAAAAGGCACAGAAAAAAATGACATTGTGGGTAGTGCCAGTCAGTGTGGCTGCCATAGTAATTGGTACCAGTGGCCAATAACAAGTGCTTCCCTATGTCCAGTGCCATGGCAGTCCCATGAACTCTGCTCTTTCATGGGAAACGGGAAGGGAAATACCTGAGTCTGCACTATCTACCCCAGCATCCATCTCCCTTTCTTCCTTTCAGTAGTGGAAACCCTCAGAGTTTTAACTGGGCACACGGACCAGTGATGCATCTCCCAGCCTCTTTTGCTGTTGGATATGACCATGTGACCAAGTTTGGGCCAGTGAGATGAGAGAGGAAGTGATGCTGCTTAGAGAAGTAGGGGATTGTCCGTGACTGCCCCGCCAGCCCATTGGCCAGCTGGGAAATCACAATTGGAGCAGTTGCCTGAAAACCGGAGTGGAAGCCGTGTGTTGAAAGTGGCAGAGCTGTCGCATAGCCCAGGCTCTTTGCCTTTGACACCTTATGTCAGAGAGAAATAAAATTACTTCAGCCATCATAGTTTTAGGTCTTCAAATGGAGCATTAGCATAAGAGAATTTCCCATGCTTCCTCTCTCTCTCTGAACATTAAAACACTGGCTGGCTGTCTTCCCCATGTCTGAGCCTGTGCATGAGCTTCAGTTTCCACATCCCAGTTATTCACTAGATGCGATCTTGAAGGAGCAGATTAAGGGGGTTGCAGAAGCAATTTGGGGCATGACGCTGACCAGCTGTTGACAACCGGTACTGCTCGACTCTCATTTCAAAGATAAAAACAGATATGCCTCCTCATTTTTCTCTTAAATGATCGCTGAGCAGAAATTGCATGCATCTAGGACACAACAGGAATAAACAATAAATGGGTTTTCTTCATTTGATCCAGAGAACACAAGAAGGCAGAAGAAAACCTGCAAAGAGCAAACACAAATGATTGGGGAGTGCGTGTGGCCGGGCAGCAGCAGCCAGCACTGGAGGGATGGATGTCCAGGCGCCAGCTCCTGCTCAGGGCCTGGAGTCTGCAGAAGCAAGGAGAGGGGTCCGTGTCCCTTCCCACCTCACCACGGTGGGATTGGGGGCCAGCTGGGATTTCCCAAAGGCGGCTTCAACGACGTCTCCCATCCCACAAGCTCGCCGGCAGTGCGGCCTCCTGCCGCTCCTCTGGAGAGTTGGGGATCTGAATCCCTCTGCTGGCCCTGGCCTGGCCGCGGGGTAACCAACAGACTATGCAGAAGCCATGACGCATGGCATCTGCAGCCGTGCCGCCTCTCCCTGTGCACCCCGGAAAACTCAGTCTGCGGGCGCCTCCTGGGGGATCAGGCCTGAAAAGCCCCAGCCACGGGGGCTGCGCGCAGGCTCAGGGGGACAGTCCCAGCTGAGCCCAGCCCCGAGTCATGTGAGAGAGGCTTCTAGATGACTCCAGCCCCAGCCACTGGAGTCTGCCCACTGAGGCCGAGGCATCATGGAGTTGAGGCACCTTCCTCCATGACCCCCCGACACTGTTCCACAACCCACAGACTCTGTGAGTGTGAGCTATTTTACACTGTGAAGTTTGGGGAGGCTTGTTAGCCACACTGAGAACCGGAACAGAATTTATATCCTTCCCGCGAAATGACAAGCACATCTTGAAAAACATGCCTTATTAGTCATCTGGAAATTTCCTAGTTAGAATATCGGGGTGGAAAAATCATCCCGCACATCGAGATCTGGTGGCTGGAAGAAAGCTTGTGGAGGAGTAATATCGAAAGGGCCCTTTGGAGGAAGCGGCATCGAAAGCCTGGAGCCCAAGCCGGACGTGCATCTGTGCATTGCGAGCTCGCGAGTCCAGCTCCGGTCTGCGTGGCCGGGAGCAGCCAGAGGCAGGCCTGGGGCCGGGGACCAGAGGGTCTGGGATGGGGACCGAATGCGAGGAGTTTGGGAACCAAGAGTTTACCCATGTTCCCTTCAAACACGCACCTTCCACTCCCAGAGATTCTGCTGTGTCTCCTTCGCCTGGACGCTGGAGAATCGCAGACCGACTGGGGGTGAAGGGTCAGGGTGGGGTCATGCTGGAGGCTCGCCCGTGGGTGTTTCCCAGGTGATGCTGGGGCTCCTGCCAAGGCCGAGGCTGTGGGGTGTAGAAGTGCCGGCCCTGAGGGTGCAGACGAGTGTGTGGAAAACAACCAGGTCCCTTCCATGCTGTCACAGGCCAGGAGCCAGGACGTGTGTGTGCAGACCCCGGACGCCGCTGCTGCTCGGCCTCAGGACCCGCCAGAACCCCCTGGGTCCCTTTAGCTGAGCCGGCTTGGGCCTTCCAGATTCTTCCTCGCCTTGCTAAGGCTTAGTGAAAATCTCAACTACCAGTATTTTGTATGTTTTTTCATTCCAATAAAATTTTTATTACAGTATTTTACGTCTTCTGTTTTGTTTCACTTAGGATGGATTCACAGCTTTAGGAGTCAAATGCTTCACTGGAGAAACGAGAAACGGGGGTGTGCTGAATTCTCTGGAGCAGTGATTGCCGATAAAAAGGTTTGTTTTGTTTTGTTTTTATTTTCTAAACGAAGAATTAGGCCCCATTTGATATTTTCCTTCTTATGTAACAGGTGACACATTCAGGTGGCTCCTAGTACCAACAGTCTTGAGTGACAGCTTCCTTTCTCTGTCCCACCCCCTCCCGGAGCCCCAGGTGTGCACCGCCACCAGCCTGTGTGAATCGTTCCATTTTCCATATGCAAATGCAAGCAGATGCAACAGCATTTTCCTTATTTTCCCTCTTTCCCATAAAGAGCAGCATTCTGAGCCTTTGCTTCCAAGGGGATATTAAACTCTAAGTTTCAGGCTATTACTCAAATAACATCACTGTGAATGGCAGTGTGATTCGGATGGCAAATACGTCAACTCTGCCAGGCTACAGCGCACAGCTGTCTGGTCCAAAGCCAGTCTAGATCACCGGGAAGGGATGTTTTTAGATGGGATTGACACTTCAGTCAGTGGACTTTGGATAAAGGAGATACATCTGGGTGGGCCTCATCCAATCAGTTGAAAGCCTGAAAAGCAAACAGTGAATTTCCTCAAGAAGGAATTCCGCCTCCAGGCTGCCCCAGAGGGACCCTGCCTGAGTTCCCACCAGTCCGCTGGTCTTCCCCACGGATTTCAGATTCAAGACTGCAGAATCAGCGCTTGCCTGAATTTCCAGCCTGCCAGCCTACCTGCGGGCTCCTGCGATGACAGGGCCAGTTCCCTAAAGAAAATCCCTCTCTAGCATCCTCTTGGTTCAGTCTCTCTGGAGAACCCTGACTGAAGTAAGGGGTATGTCTCTGTTCTTAGGAGACGCCTGCCGGAGAGATTTAGGGGTGCAGGGTCATGTCTGTCACTGTCAATCGGTTCAGAGAGAGGAATCGAGAGAAGGAACCGAACTAGGACCAAGCGGTCACCACTGCATCCAGGTGGCGCCGACGGCGGGCGTGCATCAGTCCTTCAGCTTCTCTGAATGTGCAAACATTTCCTAGTGAGAACTGGGGACTCCTCTCCCCACCTGCATTTCCACGCGGGGCGGTGCTTGGGAGGGCGGGGGGCGTGGTGGCGCTGGTGCCGCTCACACACGTGTGTCCTGCGTCCTCCATGCTGCCGCAGGGAGGAGCTGCGGGAAGGAGGGCGGGGGCAGTGTTGTTCTAGGAATTTGATCTAGAAAAGTCTCAGGTCGGCTGTCCGCATCGCCTCACAGTGTGTCCTGCCACATCCCATTTCCGGCAGCTGGGGAAGGGCGGCGCACTGGTCTGGTCCCTCTCTGACCCGCACTGGGGAAGGAGGTTCTGTGTTAGGGGCACAGGTGCAAGGGAGGCGGGGAGGGGATTCCGAAGAAAGCTCTCCCCGGAGGGTGTCGGCGTGGACGGAAAAGCTCATCGCGCCTTTTCACACGGGCACGGGGGATGCATGAGCAGCCCATGCGCCTGAGCGCGGTGCACTGGAAACATGGTGACATGGGGCAGCTGCCCCTCTGCCCGGCCCCGTCCTGGAGCCCAGCGCAGTTGCTGCGGGCGCCAGGCCTCATGTGCTGCAGAGCCAGGTCCGGCCGCGGCCTTCTGAGCCTCGGTCTGCCCATCTGGAAGATGGGAACGCGCATCTGCCCGTCCCAAGGGCATCACGAGTGACGTTTGTAAAGCCCTCGGAGGGAAACCTGCCCCACTTCTAAGCGGAAAAATGCTACCTGGTGTTTTGTTTTTACGCAAAAAAATATTTTGTGTCTGGGGAATTGTTATTCTTAAGCAAAATGAGGATTGAGATCAGGCTGCGCTAAGAAACAGTGGCTGCATTTTTAGATGCTGTGAAGTTCAGGCAGGGCTGGTTTGAGTAAAATGTGGAGATTTCAGTTCAACCGAACAGGAGTTTCCAGCAGACAGAGGCGATGGGATGTATCCTGCTTCTCGAGTTTGTTGGTCTGGGTGGCGGCCCCTCCAGTCAGGACGGAAATCTCTGACACCTCTCTTACCCGACCTGCATGTCTGTATTGTTCTGTGCTCATTTACATGGTTACATCAGGTGACTTTTCACAGGAAATCAGGTAAAAGAGACACTGATGTTTAGAGATGATATGAAAACATGGACAGCCATGACCAACTGAAATTGGCATGATGGTTCCCTGAAATTGGCGTGATGGTTTCCTAAACGGGATCAGAGGAACACACCTTCAGTGACCTCATTAAAAGAAACTTTAAAACACACAGGTGTCCCAGCGTTTCCTAAGGAGGCGCTGCTGGGCCAGGACAAGCCCCGGAAAGGAGGGACTACCGGCCAGTCTCACCCCTGCCGGGTGAGTCCCAGCCCCTCCCTGGGCCCAAGTTTGTGCAAGGACGCCTCTGCTCAGTGCCCAGGGACGGAGAAAGAATGGTGCCCTGGATGCAGCAACCTCCCAGTGGAGTGGGGACAAGCCATCCGCAGGGCAGCCTCGCCCTCGGCCTCTCCCTGGAGCACCACAGAGGAGGACAGTGGCCATGCTGCCTCAGAAGCTGGGCCCTCCTCTGGGGAGGGGTGGCGCAGACACTCGTGGAGGGCGCACTGGGGTTCTGCTTGGCATGTGCACCCAGACATCCTGTCCCGCAGGTGGGAGAGGAGCCGTGCTGGAACCAAACGCTGCTTGGGATGTCCTCCTGTCCCGGGACATTTTGTCAGGATGGAGACCCACTGCCTCACAGTGGAGCGTGCGTTTCCGGAGCACAGAGCACCCTCCACACCCCCATGGGCGCAGAGACCCCTTGTTTCCCTGAGACCCACTACAGGTGATTCCCAGGTGACCTAGTAGAGAGAAAAGCCCACTGCATATGGGATTAAGACATTGTGACGATTTAACATGTATCCAAGTCTTTAACCACGATTTCCTCCAGCCTCTGAATGGAAACTTAAAAACACTGGGTTGATCCACTGTAATTCAAGTCGGATAAACCATCCATAGAATCAGGTGCCTCCCTTTCCAGAACAGAGTAGGCAGTGAGGGCCTTGCCTTGGGCCTCTGGGGCCCTTCACCTCTAACACGGCGTTGTCCAGGTCCCCTGAGTTTGCCATGGCAATGTACAAACTTGCTCATTGTCTAACATTTTACCTTAAAATGATTCTTTCTGTATAAACTCACAAAGAAAACTTTACACCACTACTAAAGTCATAGGTTTGATGTACTAGTCATGTTTTTTTATTATATGCTCTAAAATAAATGCATAGCTTTTTGGTCACAATATTTGTCCATGTCACAGTTCACATTGCTTTGGGAAATCCTATTTTAAGGAATAGATCTGTTTCAGCAAATTTCACCAAAAAATTAATACATATATGTTGAATTTGATTTTCTTTGTTGTATCTACTTTTTACATAGGGTGCATGTTTTGAAAGTGTTCCAGTGAAATGTATTCCTCTGGGAGAACAGGGTCTCACTGACTTCAGGGTCTGTCCCAGGTACCAGGGCTGTTTGCCCATCACCCAGCATCGCCCAGCAGACTGCAAGTGTGAGTCTTTAAGAAACTCGTATTATGGAATTGACCAGAGAACCCGACGTTTCTGTCCCATCCAGCTTTGCAGTGCAAGCACTGCATGGCTTCCCGAGGTGGGGAGCCTTCCTCACGCTGGACCCTCGTGCAGGTGACGTGTGAGTGGTATTGTCAACCTGCAGGCAGGTCTGCGGGATTCTTTGTGCCACTTAATGATTTCACAGGTGCGGCCACTCCCTGCCCGCCCTCTTGCACCCACCACCCTCGCCTCCCCCAGGCTGATGTGTGCGTCACCTGCTTCCTTGTCCAGCAAGCCACTCTCGGGCCATTGCCATTTCCAGGCCTCTGTGTAGCTGTCCACAGGTGTTCAGTGAGTCCTGTGCCTGGTGCCGTCCCTGTTGACAACAGCCCACGGGGACCAGCTGAAGCTGGGAGGGGAGGAGACCTGTCCAGGTCTGAATAAGAACTGGGCTGACCATGCAAACACAAATCTCGCTCAGGAGCCTCTGCATCCACACTCGCTCTTCCAGTCGGAGGGACAAGAATGCCAACCAGGTCATATTCTGGGATATCACACAATCTCTTTTTGAGCTGAAAACTTGGCTGTGTTTGTGGCCCAGGTGAGCCCGGGCCGCCTCCCATGTCTGTGTCAGGGTACGATTGATTCCTTATTTACGCCTTCTAAATTGTGCGGGCATGGTAGGGCTGCATGCTGCTGGGGTGGGCATTTCCTGGTATTCGGGGTGGAAGGAGCGAGCCACACCTCCCCACCCAGGGTCTGGGGGCTCCTTCCCGAGGCACAAGCACCACGCCAGCCAGAGGTGGGATGGCGGGAGCTCTGCACAGAGGGTGGTGGCGGGCTTCCCAGATTGCACCAGCCCCCCAGCTCCTCCGACGGGCCAGGTGAGCCAGTTACATAACCACTCCCGGCCTCAGTTTCCTCATCTGTAGGATGGGGAGCCAAAGCAGCAGCTCCGTCACAGGGTAGGTTGTCAACCTTGAATAAGGAAGACGTGCAGGGGCAGAACCCTGCTGGCTGGGCTCACAGGCAGTGAAACATCAGTCACAGCCCTGGCGAGGGGCCCGCCCCAGGGCCGAGTGGTTAAGTCCACACTCTGCTTCAGTGGCCCAGGGTTTCCCTGGTTGGGATCCTGGGCGTGGACATGGTACCACTCACTATGCCACGCTGAGGTGGTGTCCCACATAACACAACCAGAAGGACCTACAGCTAGAATATACAACTATGTACTGGGGGGCTTTGGGGAGAAGAAGAAGAAGAAAAAAAGGAAGATTGGCAACAGATGCTCAGGTGCCAATCTTAAAAAAATAAAAGGATTAAACTGGCCAATCTGCCAAGCTACAATTTTATACAATTCCCAATCTTAGCTGAAATTTCTTGGTCCCAGCACGTCCTATTTCATCTCTCAAAATAGCTTGGATTTTCCCTCTTGGGGTTCCAAACTTCAAAAGACTATCATTTACCATCCCCCCAAATCCCTGTTTTATTTCACTTTATTAAAAAACAAAATCGAAAACTCTTACCTCCAGCGTGGCAAGCCCTCTTGGGAAGAAGCTAAACTTTGATGGAAGTTATTGGTGAGGAGGCTGGCTTGCGCTAATTGCTAGGAGGGTCAGGAGGTCATAGGATGGACCACTGGGCCAGGACAACTGACTTTGGACACACGGCTTCCCCGGGCTCCTCAAGGTGACATTGAAGTGTCCGTGCTCCCCACGGCACACTCACCACTTTCCTCCTGTGCTTACTTCAGATGGCTCAGTCCCAGGGCTTCTGATCTCCCTGGAGCCAATGACTCCCAGATGTGCGCCTGGGATCCGTGTCCTACAGCCCACCCCCCAGTGTTCACCAAGCAGCTGAATGTCACAGGTGTCCGACCAGATTCCATATTCATTCCCCTTGCTGATCCCCCGTCAGGGAACCGCATCATCGCTGGCTGGGTGGATGCCCCCAACAGGACGCGCCCCTGGTCCTTGTTTCCTCTCTCCTCCAGCCAGTCCGCCTTCAGGCCCCGTCAGCTCTGCTGTGCTAACAGTTCTAGAATCACCACTTCTTGTCAGTCAGGACCACACTCAAGTCTCCGTCCCCCAAAACTCTAACTTGCCCCCGAGTCCTCTCCTGCACGCTTCTGGCCATTTCTAATGCCGCAGGTGGAGTGGGCTTTCAAAACATGCATTCTAGGCTCCAGACACTCAGAGCTTTCTCATTTCATAGAATTAAAATCCAAATTCCTCCCCGTGACATAGACCCCACCCCCCGCAGGATTTGTCCCCTGTGTAGGACCTCCTCTCCACTCAGCTTCCTGCCTATGCACAGCTCTGGCCACACGGGCCATCTGGCTGGTGCGGGGGCACCCACTAGGCCTCCGCCCAGGATCTTCACCTCCAGTCTGGACCACCCTGCCCAAGCGCTTTGCCAAGAGAGGCTCTGCAGCCATCCCATCGGAAGCAGCATGCTCTCTCTGCTGCTCTTCTCTCTCGTCCCACCTGTTTCTTCCTTCATCCTTCATATCACCACCGAAAGCTGAAGGACTGGCTATTTGTTGTGCTTTCCCCTCACTGTAACAGAAGCCCCAGGAAGCCAGGTGTGTGGTCCAATTTACATCTGTGAGCTTACCCCCTGAAAGCAGAGGAGGCATCTGTGAGTTCATTTTGGATGAATGAAAGGCTCATGCTGGTACCAGCATGACGTTGCAGTCAGTTCTGTTGAATGTCCCAGACACAACAAGGAAGATGGGGCATTTCAGATTTCATTGTTCACCTTATCCCCAATATCTGCCTCTGGTAAGAAGCAGCCCATGATCGAAAGTAAGCAACGCCCCGGAACCGTAGACTTGACCTTTGTGCTGCCCCTAGAGTCATGTTCTACAGGCCTTCACCCCACTGGCCCTGCCTCCTGGAGAGAACACCTGGATCTGCCATCCCTGCCGACCCTCTGGAACGAGGGGAGACTTGGACTGAGACAGTCCATTTAAACATCCCGTTACCCACAAAGAAGTCCCAGCATAACAGAAATTATTGCATATCTGCTACAACTTAAGGATATTTGCATATCAGAGTGATTCTGGGTGGATCTAGTCAAAACAGCGCAGGTCCATGCGCCTCACTTTTCTTCTGGGATGTTCTTCCATCTTCCTCCCCACCTGCACCTCCCACAGCAGATCTGAGCCTCTTGCCCTCAGATCCACCCCGTGTTCCCTCTTCTTTCTGCAGTCACCTCCCCCGACGCACTTAGAGGACTCTCCCTTGATCTTCAAAGAATTATCTCTTGGCTCACTGTCCATCTTTCCAACACCACTCCTAGCTTTGTTTTTGACAACTTCAGTGGCCATATAGAAGATGATCCTCTAAATACACTGCCCCCACCCCATGCTCCTGTCCTCCACCCACCTCAGCCACTCTCTTCCAGGGTCATGTCATAACTGCTATCTTCATGTCATTCCTAGGGGTTGTCCTTCCAGTGCTGCCACTTTTGCCATTTCAAGCGTCCTGGTCTCTGGGCCACCTCGTCCCATCTTCCCAGCTCACTTTCTCCCATCCGTCTGCTGTTTCAATGCTGCAGCCACACTGGGATCCCCATTCTCTGCCTCTTGTTACCCCGGGTAAATAATCCATTATCACAGTCACATCTTTTCATACATCCCCAACTCACACCTTCCTCTCTTGTGTTGTCATATGCTTTCAGAAAAAGTCCCCAGTGGGATAAACCCCATTTTCCCAGGACTGGCATTTTGGCTGGTTCTCACTAGTATGGCCCCAGCCCACCCTGGCCGGTCAGTGCCTGTACCATACCAATTGCTAGGTGTTTTGAAGTTCACCAGCTAACTTTCCACCATCTCTGCACCTGCACCCATGCAGCTGCTAGGCTGGAAAAATACCTGCAGTGTGCTGACAGGTCTCACTTTAACTTCATGACATCAGATGGGCCCTTCGTGTTTCCAGCTGTCACATTACGTTTCCTGGTCCATTCAGTCCCATGTCCTAGATGATCATTTCACTACTTTTCTCCTCAAACCCCCCAGATTTCCTTCCCATCTTCTTAATCAGCTGATCACCAAGTTTCTTATTTCACTGGAAAAAAAAAGGAGCAATCAAGACAAATTCCACCGCCATGTAAACCGACATACTGACACATCTGCCAATGTGTTCTACCTCCCCCGCCCCCCGTGGCCGTGAACTGCCCACTCTCTCATCTGGAAAGCCCCCTCCACTTGTTCACTAGGTCCTGTGCCTCTGCACATGGGTCCAGAAGTCCTCCCCTCTGTGCATGGTAAGAATTTCCCACCGCAGTGGAACATTACCGTCAGCACAGCACTGCACTGAAATTGTCTCATTTAAAAGAAAAACAACAACAAAAAAATCTTTTGACTTTGCATCCATCTCCAGCTACAGCCCTGTGCTGGGTATTGTCTGTGCTCTCCCCTGGATCACAGGAGATGGACGCCTGGGAACCACATTTCCTCAAATCCCTGCTAGCAGGCTGCTGGTTAGATCCCACCAGAGAGAGGAACTCTCATACTGCTTGGAGGGTAGAGGAATATAGAGCTGTTGTTTAGAAACAAGTATTTCCTAGGCATCCTGACCCTCCTTATTCCTGCCTCAGGACCTTTGCATGTTCTGATCCTGCTGCAAGGGAACCCTTTCTCCCCCCAGAGAGACACATGGATCTTTCTTTACTCAGACGCCATCTTCTCACTTAGGCCCTCCTGATGATGCTACATAAAATTTCAACCTGTTCCTCCTCTACTCTCAGCACTTCTTAATTCCCTTTTCCTAATGTATTTTCTTCTCTACCATTTAACATCATATGACCCTCTCTGTGAATGCATATTTATTTTGTTATTGTCTGTCCTCGCTAGGACGTACATTCCACAGACACAGGGTTTCCACCTGTTTTATGCCCTGTTAGAATAATGCCTGACATAGAGTAGATACTCCATTTTTTTTGTTGATTGATCCAAATGAATGAATACAGTATATGATTCAAAGCCGCACAATGTCTTTGGAGCACTTCTTCAGGTGTAACTCACAGGTTCTATAGGACCAGCTTTTATTATCATCATCATCAAGATATTCTGCTATTTGGTTGTAATTTCCTTTTGGAGTTAAAAATTAGCTAAAAGGTAGGTTAAAAATGTCCAGATCATAGGGATCGTTTGTTTGTTTCTGGCTATTTTGTTTGTTTCTTGTTTTTGTTATTAATTTCTCTTTGTACTGCAGTTGGCTCAGAGAACAATGCTTGTGCTGTGCAATTTCTGGAGTATAGTGAGGCTTTCTGTGTGCCCCGTTAAAGGGTCAATTTTGATGCACCATTGGCACTTGAAAAAAGTGATTAATTATGTTATTTTGGTCTTCTGTAACTTATTTTTGTCCGCCTGCTCCGTCTTGGATTTAAAGTGATTAAGGTCTCCGTCAACAAGTCCTGTGTGTGGCCTTCCTTGTATGGCTGTGCCTTGTCCTCTAGGAATGTGGGTGCCCTCTCACTTGGTGGGTGGCTATTCATAACCGTTGTGAACGTGACCTGTTGTGTCTTCGCTATGGATCATGCTTTCTTCATTGTAGGGCATCCTCCTTGAATCCACACCTTGTTTGACTGTGACCTGCTTTCTTCCTTCTATGCATTTGCCTGCTATGTCTCCACCCACCCTTCACCTTCGAACATCTTGATTTTTTAGTTGTGCTTCTAATATAGATTGTATTGTTTGATTTTGCTTCCTAATCCCGTATTTGAGTCTTTCTCTTTCTATATTAATTTAATGCATTTACATGCATTTATTTGGTGTAGTCTTAATTCTGTTTCATGTTACACATTCTGGGTTTTGGGGGTTTTTTTTGGTGAGGAAGATTGGCCCCAGCTAACATCTGTGCCAGTCTTCCTCTACCTTGTATGTGGAACTCCACCACAGCATGGCTTGATGAGCTGTGTGTAGGTCTGTGCCTGGGATCTGAACCTGTGAAACCTGGGTGCTGAAGTGGAGCATGCAAACTTAACCATTACACCACTGGGCTGGCCCCTGCATTCTGTTTTTTTTGAGGAAGATTAGCCCTGAGGTAACATCCACCACCAATCCTCCTCTTTTTGCTGAGGAAGACTGGCCCTGAGCTAATGTCCGTGCCCATCTTCCTCTACTTTATGTGTGGGACACCTGCCACAGCATGGCTTGATAAGTGGTGTGTAGGTCTGCACCCGGGATCCAAACTGGCGGACCCCAGGCTGCCAAAGCGGGATGTGTGAACTTAACGGCTATGCCACTGGGCTGGCCCCTGCATTCTGTTTTTAATAGCTTTTAAATCTTTGTTTTAGTTTGATGTATTTGTGTTTTCTTTGATCATTTGTTAAAATAGTTAACTTTTAATTATAATTAAATATAATGCACTTAATCTTCTTTTTTTGCATAAAATCCATTGACTCCTTGTCATAAGCAACGATGAACTTACTGTATTTCCTTCCCTTTCTCCCCCGCCAACAAACCAATTTAATCTTATTAAATTATTTTTGTCAAAGTTTTCCTTTGTGTCTTAAAAAACATATTTCTCTTTTATTTTGTTCCTCAGTTTCATTGATCTCTCCTCGTCTTCAGTTCTCAAAGATGAAGAAACCACTACACCCACAATATCTACCAGATTACATCCCCCTTCTGCTCCTGGTCACTGTCGCATGAATCTCCCGACATTATAGCACCGCTCTTGTAGTCTGTCATGTATCCCAAGTCCTGGCTTGCTTTCATCTTAGCCCCACAGTTAAATAGCCCGTGCTCACAGCCCGTCCTCTGCTGGGACTTCTCACTCGTCCACACGTTGTCTCGAGTGTCTCCTGCAGCACTTTCTCAAATTATTGTACATTTAAAGAACACTTTTCCCTCTTGCTTCTTAAACTAAACAGCAGTCTGGTTGGGTTCGAACGTTTTGGTCACTTTTCCTGTTCCTGAGGACCTCTTAGACTCTGTTTCACTGTCTTCTAGGACTGACGGCTGCTGTGGAAATGCTGGCGACCAGCCCAGGCTCCTCTAAGTCAACAGCGTGATCCGCGTGCAGGATGCGTGCCAGTGTTGACTGCTCTCTGTCACTTTTTCCTAAGGAACAATGTGCCCTTTCAATAAGCAGGTGCATGTCTTCTTTGACTTCAGGAAAGTTTTCTGGCATTATATTTTAAAACATTTGTTCTGTCGTATTACGTAAGTTCTCTGTCCCGGTGACGGTGGGTATGTGTTGGATCTCTGTCGTCTGTCTAATGCACCTATTACCTTCTCTCCAATCCTTTAACTCTAAGCTCATCCCATCCCAGTGTGCTCAGTCCTGTACTTTATGCCCCTTTTCCACAATATTTATATTCTTTCTCATTGATTCCAAAGCCGCCTTCATTTCTGGAGGAACACACCTTTCCCGTGTTCTCTTGGCTTGTGGTTCAACTCCTTCTGTCGTCCTTCCAAGTCATATCTGAAAATCTTGTATCTCTGCTTTCAGGTTTGCTTTATTAGGGAAATTTCCTTGTTACTTTGTTGATTCCACGGCAATGTGTTTGTTCACAACTCATCTGATCTGTAACAATATTTTTCAGACGAATGTTCTTTGTCTGGATTTTGGTTTTCCTGTTCTGTGGTTCCTTTTATTTTACTTGGTTTATCTGATTAGATCCTGTACCCGACTCATTTCACTATAGATCTTTAAAAGACGTGAGTTCTTTCTGGATATGTCTTTGGGAAGTAGTTCCCAGGGTAAGGGGCACGGGCTGGTCCGAGTCAGCAGGACTTTCTTTTATGGCTCAGGGTTGTGTGTGCCATGGAATTATTTTAGCCTTTGTCCCCCACAAGCAGAGTTTCCAGCTCACAGCTCAGAAGCTCTTCTCCAGCCCCCCTCACCAACAAACCACTCCCGGCCAACGTGGCTGCCTCTCTGCCGTTCCCGCTTCTTAAGCACTTGCACGAAGCACATTGCTGCAAAGCACACCTGCCACTCCACTCCCAGTGCTGCACACAGGGGATGGTGCACGGCGCTGCAGGGGCCTCCCTGAAACTCTGAGAGGCCTTCCCTCCCGTGTCTCCAGCACCTGTTCGACCCCTGCTCCTGGCAGCCTCCCTCTCGTGTCACAGTTTGGGGTTTTGAATATCTCTAGGTTGTTGGAGAGGTCGTTCCTGTTTCCAATATTCCTTGTTGCTATCGGATCTCTCAGGAGGAAATAGGGAAACAAGGATTTTGTGTCTTCGTGTTGAAACCAGATATTGTGAAGTTCAAACTCAATTTGGAACAACTTCTTTTGGTGTCTCCGCCCTCCCTTATTAGATTGCCGTGTCCGTCCTAGCTTTTTGCAGACGACTTGAGGCTCGAGCCGGAAGCTGTTCTTTGACGTGTTTTTATTGGAGCCGCTATTCCTCAGGAGGAATGATTTGCAAATGCATCGTAGACACGAAGTGCTTCTTCCTAGACATCACTTCTTCACTGAAGTCGCTCCTGTTACAGAACTGTTGTGCCTGCTGAGGTCATGTACACCCAATGGGGACATTCCATCAGAAATGATTAACTTTGGTGATTAGAGCCAAATGGAATTTTTTCCCAGAGAACTCTCATTCACAGTTAAAATAACATTGTAAAAATTGTTATATATATATGTCTCTCTCCTGAGATGCAGTTAAGCAGACGTTCAGTATTTGTTAACATTTGAAATAGTTAGGACTCCTGAACTCAAGCTTGCTTTGCTTTAAGGGCAGCATCCTTGTATCCAGAGCACACAGAACCCGACACACACGGTGCTCGGTGCTTGGTAGATAAAGGCAACTTGACTTCTGTCCCTCACTGTAACTCATGTTTGATTCACTGCCCTCCTCCTGCACCACCTCACAGTGTGCGGTTCTCCTGGGTGTGCGATCTCCAGGCTGGTTCCAAGGACACTGGAGCCACGTTTGCCTTTGCTGTCTGTCCATCTGTTAGTCTAGCTTCCGTCTCTCTGACGTGGAGGAGGGCTTCCTGTGGTGGTTCCGTTCTCATTGTTGGGGGACCAGCGCAAGTCTGGACTAATGGTGCTTTGGTGTTGGCATTCCCTCTTTTCTGCCTTCCTGCATCACAGATACTGGAGGAAATCCCTGGAGAAAACACAGCAGGAGCATTCATCCTCGTCACTGTCACCGAGTCTGCCTTTCCCTAATCAGAAGCCGTTGACCTTCATTAGCCTTGTTAGTCTTATTTAGTGACACTGATTGTGTCTAAGGACTAGTAATCCTTATCAAAGGTCAGATGGATTTTCCTTCTTAAACCAGTTCCCAGCATCAAAAACAAAAAAACAAAACATTTTCTTTCTTAGATGCCAGGTCAGCAGAGTTTTCTTTCTTTAAAATAAGTCAATATCTTAGGTAGATCAGAACATTTGTTGGAAACATTTTTTTTTTCTTAAAGATTGACACGTGAGCTAACAACTGTCGCCAATCTTCCTTTTCTTTTCCTTTCTGCTTTTTCTCCCCAAATCCCACCAGTATATATAGTTGCATATTTTAGTTGTGGGTCCCTCTAGTTGTGGCACGTGGGACGCCGCCTCATCGTGGCCTGATGAGCGGTGCCATGTCTGCGCCCAGGATCTGAACCAGCGAAACCCTGGGCCGCCACAGCCGAGCGTTCCAACTCAACCACTCGGCCATGGGGCCGGCCCTGAAACAACATTTTTAAGAGTGTTTTTCCCAACACTATGAGGACCTCAGAGCCTTTGCATTAAAGGACCCTGGTGGCTGGAGACAACCCTGCCTGCAGCCCAGACTGGATCAGACACCTTCAGCTTTGCTTTGTAAACTTGTAGGACATGTGGTGCATTACTTTTGACTGATTTCAATCATATTCAATTTTTTTCTCCCTGTACCCACTCACAGCCATGTGCTTTGGAGAAAAATACATCCTTATAATTGATATTGGTCTGAGCCCTTTTTGAGGAACTGTGATATCTCAAAGTACCGGGACCTGCACTGTCCAGGAGGGAAGCCATTAGCCCACATGGCTGCTAAGGTGTGAAGTGTGGCGAGTCCAGATTGAGATGGTTGTGTATGGTAAAAAAAAGGAAGTAAAATGTGTCACTAGTAATTTTTTATATTGGCTACATGTTGAAATAATATTTCCTTATATTGAGTTAGATAAAATATATTATTAAAATTAATTTCACTTTAACTTTTCAATGTGGCTACTAGATAATGAAAAATTTCGTAAGTGGTTCACGTTTGTGACTTGTGTTATGTTTCTGTGGGAGAGTACTGACCTGGACACTAGCCCAGGCAGGTTCTGAATTCTGGGCCGGATGCAGGGCCTGGAAGGACGGAGCGTGGAAAGAGTGAACTGGGCTCCTGTCCAAAGGAGGCTGATGTCGTCCTACTTGTCTGCTCACCAGCTGTGTGACCTTGGCCAAGTGACTGAGCCTTTTGCACCTCAGCTTGCAGGGCTGTGAAAATGGGTGCAAGGATGCCTCTTTCAAACATCATGAGGATAAAGTCAGGTAACAAATAAAGCACCTGACGTGAGCAAGCCCTCACAAGTGGTGAGTTCCTTTCCTTGGGCAAAACAAAAGGACCTAGAAATCACATTTGTCTTTTAAACAGTTCTGCCAGCATCACGTGCGAAGCATATGCTTTACGTGGAGCACAAAATAAGATGCCTGTGGGGGTGTTCTGGGCGGAGGCCACTCCATCTCAAGGAAGTGATGAGACGCACCTCAGTCAGGCAGGCGGGGCAGTGGGGGCCATGGGGAGTGCCTGGTTGGCTCCAGGAAAATCCCAACAGGAGGAACAACTCAGCAGCGAGCAGCCTAGAACTCCCAGCCAGCCACCCGTGTCACAGGCACCCGATTCAGAGCCGCTTTTTTGAGGGGAGGTGGCGAGGGAAGCAAGGCCACCAGAGGGTTTCCAGGAAGTAGGCCCTGGGTAACTGAGGATCAGCAATTCAAAGTTTTGAACAGCCCAGAAGCTTTCCACCCAGCCCTCCCGTCCACTGTTCTGAGATGATGCCTTATTACTGGGCTTTCTCATCTTCCTATTGGTTTAGGTGAGTGTCCCAGCAGTTCCCACGCTGCGGAGGTTGCCGGTCTCCAACACAGAGGCAGTGATTTCCCATAGTGGGATAGGCTGATGGGGGGGTGCTCTGAGAAATTCCACAGAGGTGTGGAGTCAGAGCCAGGCTGCAGGGAGGCAGGCGGCCGGAGCCCCCAGACCCAGACAGAGCGGGGGCACTTGTATCCTTTAAGGGTATGTACATGGCACCCAACACTTCCCACTCGGACCTCCCACTTCTGAAGTTTGTGAGCGTGGCAGCGGTGACAAAGCACCTGCTCTTGGAAAACTTCCCAACCAGTGACGCTGTGAATGGAGAGTGTATCGAGTAACTGGAAGCTTTTGTCTCTAGTGAGGTCTTGGTCAAATCATGGGAGAAGGAAAAAGTGCACAGAAACATACAAATATTTTAAGTCTTTCTATTGCAGCATGTATTCCTGAATACAGGTATTTGATTATTCCTGTATATCCATATTTATTATTATTTATGATTACAACATACATGTATTTATTTTGGTGGCCTCCGATGAGCCCTGGTACTCACACCTTGTGTTGTCCCCTCCCAATGACCTTGACCCTGTGCATGCTTTGACCAATGGATGTTAGTGAGCAGGACAAGGAGGCTTGACAACAGCTCATGCTAGGCTCGTCTTCTTGGAACACTGTCTCTAGGAGCCCTGAGTCTCCTGTGAAGAGATGGAGCTACCCTGCTGGGGAAGCCGCGTGGAGAGAAAGAACGCCCAGCCCAGTGGAGAAACCACTGTGGATGTTCCAGTCCAGCATATCCGTTACCCAGCCAGGCGGCTGCATGCTGAGGAAGAAGCATCAGAATTGTTTCAATGCATTAAAGTTTACTGTTGTTGGTGGCTCAGCAATAGAGAATTGGGACAATACCACTTATAAAAACTATTATATTGGGCCCGGCCTGGTGGCGCAGCGGTTAAGTTCACAAGTTCTGCTTCAGCGACCCCAGGTTCACCGGTTCAGATCCTGGGTGCAGATATGGTACCGCTTGGCACGTCATGCTGTGGCAGGCGTCCCACATATAAAGTAGAGTAAGCTGGACACGGATATTAGCTCAGGGCCAGTCTTCCTCAGCAAAAAGTGGAGGACTGGCAGCAGATGTTAGCTCAGGGCTAAACTTCCTCAAAAAAAAAAAAGTTACAAAATGAAAAAAGATAAAATTGCTTATCAAAATACATACAATAAGAAAGGATCAAATGAATCACTGAGGAAGTTTCGTAGAAAAATGAGGAGTAGAAAACATAATAACACCCTAAGTAAGATCAGCTCACAGGAAGACGTGCAACTGCGCCCCGAATGGTCCCAGGTATGGTAAACTTCCTGCACCGAAACCAAAGGAGGAGACATGACCAGTTACCAGATCCACAGTGTGCAGAACAAAACACATGGCACTCCGAGGGACACTGAGTCTGGGGTGAACACTGTGTGGCGGTGCTGGAGAGCAGAGGAGGGCCGGCCTAGACCCAGAAGCCTTCGCTGAATGGTGGGCGAGTGCAAATTTTCCTTTTATCTTCTTTCTATTGCAAAATATAAAACACAATCAGAAAATTATGCAAAGCCAAGATAATTTATCACAATTATACCTGCATAACCAGTACCCAGGTCAAGAAGGATAACATTGCCACTCCCAAGGGCCCCTCACTTGCCCCTGCCTCTGAAGGTAGCAATTATCCTGACTTTGATGGAAATCACCTTCTTGCTGTTCTTGAGCAAGTGAGTGCCATGGTTTAGTTTTGCTGGTTTGATCTTTATCTTAGTGAAAGCATGCAGTACATGTTCTGTTGTAGCTGGCCTGCTATATTTAGCTGTGGATCATTGCTTTTCATTCCTGTCTAGCACAACACTTTATGAATATATCTGCTATTGATGTACATTTGGGTTATCTTCAGTTTGAGGCTGTTACAAATACTGCTGCAATGAGTATTGCGTTTATCTCCTGGTGAACATGTCCATGAGTTCCGTTGGGAACATACCTCGGGGTGAAATGGCTCGGTGTGACATGATTTGTGTCCTTGGCTGTAATAAATGATGTCAAGCTGTCTTGCAAAGTGGCTGTACTTATGGAAACTCTTACCATGGAGGGTGAGAGCTCTGTCACGTCATGTCATACCAAAACCTTGCTACATTCAGGCTCTTCCATTTGGGCCATTCATTGCATTGTGGTTTTGATTTAATTTTCCTTGATTATTAATCAACTTAAGTATCTATTCATAGATTTATTGGTCATTTAAAGTCTTTTGCTCAGTTTTCTTTTTGATTGTCATTTTCTTAATGTGTAGAAATCCCTTATGTACACGGGAAGAGAGCCCTTTGTAAGGTCAGTACCCTGCAGACATCTCCTCTCAATTTGTGGCATACTTTTTCGGGGGGGGGGGGGGGTGAGGAAGATTGGACCTGAGCCAACATCTGTGCCCATCTTCCTCTATTTTGTATGTGGGATGCCGCCACAGCATGGCTTGATGAGCAGTGTGTAGGTCCTTGCCTGGGATCCGAACCCATGAACCCTGGGCCACCAAAGCAAAGTGTGAGAACCCAACCACTATGCAACCTGGCTGGCCCCTCATTGTGGTGTATTTTGTCCCTTCCTACAGGTGTATTTTGAGACCAGAGGGTCCTAGAACTATTATAGAACAGTTTATCAAGTCTTTCCCTTTATGGAAACACTTTTTACATTTAGTTTAATTGCTCTTTCTCTAGCCCATGTTCAAGAAAACATTCTTTTATATTTTTGTCTAAAAGTATTGTTTTGCCTTTCACATTTAGACTTACAAATGTGTGTGTATGGTGTGAGGACACTCGCTTTCTCTTTCATTTCCTTGTGGATCACCAGCTGCCCCAGCATCATATACTGAAAAGAATGCTCTTTCACACCGGTCAGTTTTCCTTGGCTTTGCATTGTGTTCCCACCTTGACTTCAGTTACTGCTCTTCGAGGCTGTTAAATGTGCCGCTCTGCCTCTCCTGGCCCCTCTGAAACTGGAAAATGCTCCGAAAACAAGGAAAAGCAGCCCTGAGGCCAGCACACCTCTTGGGGGTCTCCACCTTCACTCCAATACCGGAGGAATTCTCCACACCATTTCCAGTTCTCCCACGCTCTTAAGCTGATGTTTTCGTAGTGTATTCAGCTTTTATCTTGTCTCCCCAGGAATTTTATCTCAATTGAACTAACTACTCATCACTACTAGAAGCAGAAGTTTGATGATTCAGTTTTAAATAAAATTTGCAATATCTTCGCACGTGGCAGGAGAAAGCGGAAGGACGAGGAGGCAAATACGAAAGCTTCAAAATCGAGCTTCTGCTTTGGATGTGGTCAGGGAGCACGTTGGCTTTGGGGGCTGGTACAAATGCCCCGGGTAGACTCTATGGGGCAAGAGGCAATGTCTTGGAGGGGAAAGGCCTCAGGTTCATGGAGTCGTGTTTCATGAAGTGGCAGGCCCTCCAAAGCTTGTTGGAGCCTAGCTAATTTAGCTGCAAGTAACATGCAAATGAATTAAAAATGGTTTAAATGACAAAGGAAGTGTATTTTCTCACATATCTCAAATTCGGGAGTCAGAGTGATTCCAGAATCAATTAATTCATTGACTGGTAACATCATCAAGAACACGGGTTCTCTCCCCCTTCCTCCGCGTTTTGGCCTACAGGAGGCCTGCCCCGCACAAGCTGCCCGTGCTGTCCGGGCACCATGCCCAGCAATGGGAGTGGACGGTGACAGGGGAAGCACTGCTCTTTCCTGTCCTCCTCTTGGTGTCTCATCTCAACAACAAGGACAACCCTCCCCAGAAGCCTCTAGAAGATGCCCCCTCTTGTCTCTTCAGTCAGGATGGTCTGGAATGTCCATGCCTGATCCAACCACTGGGAGGGTTGAATTATGACTCACCCTTTGGGACCGGGATGAGCCCACCAGCATCCCCCAGGGAGCTGCTGTCTGCTTCCAAGAAGTGGGGGGTTGGGAGAGCACAATCAGAGTGTGCAGGGGTAGGAGAGGAGAGGAGAGGCCCGTGAACACGCGGGTTTGTTGGCATGGTCCTGGCCAAGGCCCAGGGTCGTGAGTGTGGGGAAGGAAGGAAGGCTGGGAGGAGAGATGGAGGAAGGGAGGCCACAGCAGGGACAGGGGCTGAGGACAGCCCCCCAGCAAGAGCAGGGGCAGCAAAGCTGCTCAATCTCCAGGAAAAGAATTCTTGCCTTGCCTGCCCTCCTCGCCCTGCTTTCATCACCTGGAAAGTTCCCTCGGGCAGTCTACAGCGCCCTGGGCCCAAACCGCCAGCCTCCTTGTGCGGGTGGCTCAGTCCTCCTCTCCGCTTGCAGACCCAGAGGCTTGCGAGGGTCGTAGGATTGACTCATGCTGAACGAGAGCACTGGAGCCCAGGAGGGGGGCTGGCCATAGCGCAGGCTGGAGACCACCCAGACTGACGTGAGCCCCGGTACAAACCAGGCTTGAGGGGACCCCTTGTCGCTCTTGGCCTTTTCCGATGGAACCATCCATCAAGAGATGACGGCAACTCCAGCAGCACATGTGTGTTTGGACCGGGGGAACCATTCACGCCTGACCTCAGGCTGTGGCCGTTTCTGTGTGCGCCTCTGGGGGCAAGCTGAGCCTGCTGAAGGGTTGACCGGCCCGTCCTTTAGTCCTCCAGCTAGTCTGGGCCCTGCCCGAGCCCATGGAGTCTCCCTCTGGGCAGCGTGAGGTTCAGGCAGGAGCTGACTCAGAGGTGCCCCAGCTCAAATGGGAGCGTGGGCTGCGGCTTTGCTCTGTTTGGAGTTTGGGGCTGATCTTCGGGTCTGGGTGGAGCTGGGTGGACACTCTAGAGGATGGGGCCAACAGGAGTCACCTGTACACGCTCTTCAGCCTGGGGAGCAGCTTGTCTTGATTCCGTGTCATTCAGTCGAGTAAACACTAGGCCCGGTGCTGACGACCTGGAGGTTAGCAAGTCGTGCGTGTCTCATGGAGGACACAGACTTCCTGATTGTCACACGCCAGGACCCTCTGCAGAGCTTCATGTTCGAAGGGCAGATCAGGGCCCAGCAAACTTTTTCTGTAAAGAGCCAGACAGTAAATAATTCAGCCTTTGAAGGCCGTGTGGTCTGCACTTCAGCTACTCAACCCTGTGTCATAGCATGAAAACAGTCACGGACAAATCGTAAATAGGCGAGCGCGGCCGCGTTCCCATCACACTTCACTGACAATTACAGGCAGTGCTCTGGGCTGGCTCCACAGGCTGCAGCTTACCAACTCCTGATCTAACTTGATCAAGAATGCCATTTTCTATGGGAGAAAGAACTTGGGAAAATTGTGCGTAATTGTTCTTTCATCTTCATTCACTATTTGACTTAAACACTTGTTAATGACATTTTTAATTGCCATTTTTAGTAAAGATGATGCATTGCATTTTAATCTCCTCCTAATTGGCCAGCCAAGGGGGAGGGCAGCCTCGAATCTTCTTTCCTACCGCATCAGGCATCAGCTCTTTTGAGTCTGATTTGCTGCCTAAGTAACTGCGCCGGAAGTTTCTATGGAGTTACAGCGTGGGTGAGTCAGCCGCTGAGTTCTGTCTGCTCCTATTTGCACAATCTCTGAAGAGAACGTGGATTTTCCTGTTTGTCCCCCGCTATCTCCACATCCACCTAGCCTTGCTTCTCTCACCATCCCCGAGAGCCGGAGCGCCCACGCAGTCCCTGAGTGCACTGGGATGCCCGTCAGTGTCGCTGGAGTAGGACACAGAGCCGCCTGCGCCATCGGGGACGGAGAATCATGTGCGAGCCACACTGTTCGTGCAGCATCCGTATTTAAGTCAAAGCTGGGTGTGTTTGCTCAACGAGAAACACCCTCTCCCTCTCTGGGCCTGTGGTCAGTCAAGATGTGAATGGATCCAGGGTCATTGCAGTAAGCTCAGAGGGAGAGGCTCCGGACGACCTGCCAATCAGGGCTTGGAGCAGGGAGGAAGCGGGAGGAGCTTTGTGAGAACTCAGCAGTGAGTTCGGGGGCAGAAAACCCACGGTCAGGTCTCCATGTGAACACTACTTGGGCAAGCCACTGAACTTCCTCTGAGCCTTTCCTTCTGTAAAAGGATTGGTGGATCGATTGCCAGAATGGCCCCAGTCTCCCCATGTGAACATCTTTCCAGTGTGACTTTTCAGGCCTGCCATTGAGAGGCGGAGCTGAGCTCCCCATGCCGAGCATTGGGTCCTGTGACCTGCCGTGCCTTCCAGCGGCAGCGGCAGTGACAGTGAGCAGGTCCCAGGCTGAGGCCCAGAGATGCTGCACGTCGCTCACTCCTGCTCTGTTGTCTTTTTCTGAGAATCATAGGCCTGGACTGGCCCGCTGGGAGAGAAACGTGTATTGGGGGAGCTGAGGTGTCCCAGCTGACAGCTAGTCGGGCCCCACAATCATGCTGCCTGGCGACCCACAGCTTTCCATACACATGCATGTGGGAGCAGAGCCCAAATGACCATCACCGCCCTGTTCCCGGCCTTCGTCGCACAGGGGATTGAGGATCGCTTGTCGTTTGAAGCTGGTAAATTTGGGATGTTTGCTCAGCAGCAATAGCTGCCTGTTACACCTGCTCTATCTCACAGAACGTTGTGAAGAGCAAATGAAGCCACGTCCACTAGACTGCTTTGTGACTCGTAAACAGCACACAAATGGAAGCTGTCTCATCAACTTCGTGAGTTTCCATCAGTGTTGAGACCAAGCAGAAGATGCAAATGGATAGAAACGGCCCCTCCGCTCCCCTCCACACACGGAAGAGCTTGTTTTTCTCTTCTAACTCTCTCGGCCCCTGTTCATCTGCCCGGGTTCACACGCCCCACTCACGCACTCAGCCAGCACTTACTGACCATCTGTGATGTGCCGGGCGCTGTTTTAGGAACAGAAGATACCGGGGTGGAGCGGGATAGGGAGGCAAATAAGTAATGAATGAAACAAAGAAAAAGACCAGAAGCGAAAGGCTGTGCAGAAGATAAGTCCAGGGAGAAGTGATATAGTCACTTCAAGCCGGGTCCTTTGGAAAGGAGGTGATGACAAGATGAGAGCTAATGAAGGGAAGAAGCCAAATGAAAATCCATGGGAAGAATGTCCCAGGAGGAAAGAGTGGCATTGCAAAGACCTCGAGGCCAGAGAGGCCAAAGGCGGATGATAGGGTCTGAGGTGGGGGCAGCGGGGCCGGGCTGGGTCAGCGGCTGGACTTCATTCTCCAGTGTGACGGAGCCGTGGGCACCGGAAGTGAGGGAGGGCTGGCATAGGATTTATGTTAGGGCCCTCGAGTTGCTGTGTGGAGACTTGCCTATAGCAGGACAAGGGACGAAGCCTGGGGACCGTACAGGAGTCTTTCGAGGCTGTCCACGAGAGGTATGTGGGTGACTTACTTTGAGGCAGAGAAGAACAGGCCAATTTGGGATATGAGGCAGGTAGTTTCAGCAGGAATCAAGGATGGCACTTCTTCTCAAGGCGTGTGCATGGGGCCATCAGAATATGGAGCACTTTTGTAGTTCCTAAGCGTGGACGCAAACCCATAAGGTGGTCACACTGGAAGCTGAGAGCTGCCGAGCTCCTGGGGCCCCGCGGCTGGGTGATGGACGGGTGGAGCAGCCGGGGGGTTACTCACCACTCCATCTTACTGCCAGGGGTGGTGCCCAGGCCTGACAGCACTGGACTATTTATTTGGAAATAAAGAGATTTCGATGTGTACTAATGATCTATTGCTGTGCAAAAAGTCATCCCACCACTGAAAGCGATGATAGTCCTTTTTATCCCTCCCAGTTTCTGTGGGTCAGGAATCGGGGAGCAGTGTGGCCGGATGGGTCTGGCTCGGGGTCTCTGGTGAAATTGCAGCCAGACGTTGGCTGGGGCTGCACTCGTCTGAAGGTCGACTGGGGCTGGAGGACCCACTTCTGAAGTGGCTGGAAAGTTGGCACTGGCATCGGCTGGGGCCTCAGTTCCTCTCCCCGTGGGCTTCTCCGCAGGGCTGCCTGAGTGTCCTCAAGATGGCAGCTGGCCTCCCCCAGGGGGAGCGATTCAAGAGACCCAGGAAGAGGCTGCATTGCTTTTTATGACCTAGTCTTGGAGGTCGCACCATGCTCGTGCCACATTCTGCTAGTCATAATGGCCAGCCTTGACTCAGTGTGGGAGGGGTGGATGCCAGGAAGAGAGGATCTTGGAAATTGGCTACCAGAGTGTCCTCTGATTCCCCTAAAAACATAAAGCTATTGCTGACCGCTGGTGGCTAGTGCACGGGGGATATTTTTTTGTGGCGGGGATTAGTCCCCATGTCACCCACAGGGCTGGATTTGAGTGAGACCACCCATGTCCAGTGCTGGCTCCTCCCACTTGGCAGAGGCATGTAATCCAGGTCTCGGGTTCCTCATCTGTAAAATGAGCTCCAGCTCCCGCCTTGTGGTGTGACGTGAGAATTGGGTCCAGTTCTCGGTGAGTGTCCTCCTCTTTCCTCCGCTTAGCCAACTCCTGTCTGCTAGGCAGCGCGCCCTGGGGCACAGTTGTCAAAACAGGTGCTTTGATTCCTGCAGACCTTTCAAGAAATTTTGCGTCTTGTTTATGTGGAGATTGAGTCAGTGGGCTTTTTTCTTGGCCTTGCCTGACCCCTTTTGAGGAGGTCCACACTGGAGCGCACTTTGCTCGGGGCTGCACCACCTCCAGCACAGAGGCAAGCAGGCCTGCCGAACCGGCGTCTGACCGCCTCTCCACTGGGGCAGCCGTCATCTGCAGGTTAATGCCCACCCTAGAGTGAACTTCTCCTTCAGTACGTAATTCGTCAGCCCACACAATCGATTTATTGTATTCTCTGTGCAGGGCCCAAATTGTGGACCTCTGGACAGGTCCATATGATGACATCTCGTGGCCTATGGGCAGCCATCTGAGAATATGCTCAGGACTCCCACCTGTGCACAGATGCACAGGGCTGCAGATTCAAGGCCAGCTAGCTCTGATTTTTGCCAAGTTTCAAATATGTTTACAGATTAGATATTAGTTATGCAATTTGGCTTAAATAATTTTCTTTTTTCTGAAAATCAGCGTTATGTGTCAGAAGCTGGGAATCATTGATGCTCCTGGTCTTATGTGTTCTACAGATGGGTGAGCAGTTAAAGTACCACAATGAGTCGATGCCTCCCGTATCAGGTGGTCATTGGATGTGTTTCTTGATATCAGGGTCATTCATAGGTTCCCCCTGTGGGAGGCTATTTTCCGGACACTCAGGTTGGCCTGTGTGGGGGACATGGGGGAAATGCAGTCTCCTTCCCTAGTCGACAATGCCAGAATGGGCCAATTTCAATGAAATGGAAGTCTTGGGCGGACAACTGAGTTTAAATGGAAGTCAGTTGCTCTCTGCCACCCCCTTACCCCGGTCCCTAGAGCTCTCATCCCAACAGCCACAGGGACAGACAAGGTCTCACTGGGGCTTTGGGCTTCACAGTGAAGTAGTTGTTCCAGACACGGCTTCTGACAACAACTCAGATTAAACACTCTGGAACCATCTTTATCAAGACTTAATGTTCCTGCCAAATATATTCATGAATCTAAGGATAAGCTATCTGATCCAGTGGCCTTGCCTTCCTAATTTATTTAATTATATAGTTGTGCTCATTGTCAGAAACAGGTGCAATTGTGTGAAAGTTGTCACGGAGTGATTCATGTGGCTCGTGGGTTGGGTAGAGAGCGGTTCTGTGCTGCAGGGGTCTGCGGTCTTGTAACAGTGGGAAGGGGTCCTCATCTTATGAAGTGATCGGTAAGGCACTCCTTCTTTTCTTTAAACATTATCTATCTTAGAAGCTGCCTCTCAGGGGAACGTTTTGTACATCAGAGTTCATCGTTTCGAGGGGAGTAGATGTTTGTGCTATGTAGTGGTTTGCTAGGCCGCGTGACAAAGCACCACAGAGTGGGTGGCTCTACCAACAGCAACACGTTCTCTCGCAACTCTGCAGGCTGGTGTTCCGAGACCAAGGTGTTGGCAGGGCTGTTCGTTCTGAGGGCTATGAGGGAACGATGTGTTCCAGGCCTCTCTCCTTGGCTTACAGATGGCCGTCTTCTCCCTGTGTCTTCGCACGCACGTGTTTGCGTCCTAGTCTCTCCTTATAAGGAGACAGTCCTATTGGATTAGGGCCCACCCTAATGACTTCATTTTAATTTAATTACCTGTTTAAAGGCCTTGTCTCCAAATGCAGTCACATTCTGCAGTACTGGGAGTTAAGACTTCAACTTCTGAGTTCTGGGGGGACACAGTTCAGCCCATAACACTCTGCTTGATGCAGCCCAGCACGGTTTTGATAACCACAGAGAATAACTTTCAGGATATATTATTTACGCATGGTAAGTCTATTGCCCCGTTTGATCTGGTATCTGATGGGTCTTGTCATTGGTTTGCCCTGGGGGTAGGAAGTACTGGGAGGCCTCCTGTAGGATCCGGAGATGGGAGTGCTTCTGGGCAGAGGTGGGGCACCCCTGTAGGTCAGTGTTTGCCAAATCTTAACAGTCATACGAATCACCAGAAAACTCGATAAGGCACAGATGCCAGGGCCCACCCCCAGAGGTTCTGCTTCGGTAGGTCCAGGAGGGGCCATTTCTAGTGAGTTCTTAGATACTGCTGCTGGTGCTGCTGACGCTGCTGGCGCTGCTGGCGCTGCTGGCGCTGCTGGTGCTGGTGCTGCTGGCGCTGCTGGTGCTGCTGGCGCTGCTGGTGCTGCTGGTGCTGCTGGTGCTGGCGCTGCTGGCACTGCTGGTGGTGCTGGCGCTGCTGGCACTGCTGGTGGTGCTGGTGCTGCTGGTGGTGCTGGTGGTGCTGGTGCTGGTGCTGCTGGCACTGCTGGTGCTGCTGGTGGTGCTGGTGCTGCTGCTGCTGGTGCTGCTGCTGCTGCTGCTGGCGCTGCTGGTGCTGCTGGTGGTGGTGGTGCTGCTGGTGCTGGCGCTGCTTGTGCTGCTTGTGCTGCTGGTGCTGGTGCTGCTGGCACTGCTGGTGCTGCTGGTGCTGCTGGTGCTACTGGTGCTGCTGGTGCTGGTGCTGCTGGCGCTGCTGGTGGTGCTGGCGCTGCTGGCGCTGCTGGTGGTGCTGGCGCTGCTGGTGGTGCTGGTGGTGGTGGTGCTGCTGCTGCTGGTGCTGCTGGTGCTGCTGGTGCTGCTGGTGTTGCTGGTACTGCTCGTGGTGCTGGTGCTGCTGGCGTTGCTGGTGCTGCTCGTGGTGCTGGTGCTG